>NW_021193521.1:0-545 GCF_002162155.2 Triticum dicoccoides
TCTCCGCCTCGCCATTCGCCGCCCTCCGCCTCAACCTCCCCCGCGCGTCTCCCTCGCCCCTCCCCGATCTAGATCGAGGGAGACGGCGCCTCGGCCCCGCCGCCTCACCCCAGCGCCCGATGCAAGCCGGCGTCGGCGCCGCCCCTCCCGGACTCCTCGCCCCTCCTCTCCCTCACGCGGCGCCCAGGTGAAGCCGCGGCCTCGCCTCGTCGTCGACCCGACGCCATTTGCCGTCGCTGCCACCTCACCCCCGTCGTCGATCTACCTCGTCGGACCACCCCGAGCCCGCTGTCTGTCCCTACAGCATCGCTGTGAGCTCCGCCACCCCCCCTGTGCCTTCCCGAGCTCGGATACGAGCTCCTGCATGTCCTCCCCACCACCCGTAACTCCGGCCACCGCTCCCCTCGCCGCCTCCGCCGCGCTTGTCGCCGTCCCTGGCCTCGGCGCGCGCCCTCGCCCTCCCCGAGTTGCCTTTTCGCACGCGTGACGCGCCCGCGCTCCCGGCGCTGGGCCCGTCCGGCGCCGTGCCCGTCCGGCCCTGGCCA
>NW_021193522.1:0-1065 GCF_002162155.2 Triticum dicoccoides
CTGACCCGGTAGTAACAATCGTAGAGGTGCTCCCTTTACCTCCTAGCCGAACAATCGGGAACGTAGGGGTAAGCACAGGAGCCAGGCAACCCAGCTTGGCCAAAACTTAAGTCATATCGATGCATATAATGGTGAATAAAAGGTACATGCAGAAGTGTGACACATGTGTTGGGCATAAGGCCCGTATAAGCTTCTGGTAAAGAAGCCCCCAGGTATAATGAGTGCGAGTAGCACATCAAGTGTGTACGATCAATGCGCAGGCGAGCCTTCGAAGGCTTTGAGAAAGGGGGAGGGAGAAGGAGAGAAATAAAGGACAGCTAAAGTATAAAATGTAGTGGGAGGAAGGAGACGAACTCGGAGTCCGGCGCTAGGCGTAAAATCTTCGAAGACAGGCTGCGTTCCATGGGTTCAGCTCTAGTCGGTTATCTGATGCGTTTCGCAGACGGTATGCTCCGCCGGTCAGGACTTGGTCAATGATGAAGGGACCTTCCCATTTGGGCTTGAGTTTGTCCTTTTTCTTGTTCGGCAGGCGTACAATTAGTTCGCCAACATTGTAAGTTTTGGCACGTACTTCTCTGCTTTGGTATCTTCGAGCCTACTGTTGATAGAATGCGGAACAAGCTTTTGCCACATCGCGCTCCTCCTCTAAGGCGTCCAAACTGTCCTGCCGATCCAGCTCGGCTTCTCTTTCTTCGTACATGCACACGTGAGGTGAGTCATGAATTATATCGCAGGGCAAAACTGCCTCTGCACCGTATACCATAAAAAATGGTGTGAATCCGGTAGTACGATTTGGCGTGGTCCGCAGCCCCCAGAGTACGGAGTCGAGCTCCTCTACCTAGTGCATGTTAGATTCCTTAAGGGACCGCACTAGTCTGGGTTTGATGCCGCTCATGATTAGACCATTTGCTTGTTCGACTTGATCGTTAGTTTGAGGGTGATAGACTGAAGTGTAGTCGAGCTTGATGCCCATGTTTTTGCACCAGAGTTTAACCTCGTCGGCCATGAAGTTCGTGCCGTTATCAGTGATGATGCTATGGGGGACGCTATAACGGTGTACTGCCC
>NW_021193523.1:0-935 GCF_002162155.2 Triticum dicoccoides
TTGTTTTTTTTTTTAAAAAAAATTTATTTTCCTTTCTGTTTTATTCAATTTAAAATATTTATGCATTTTATAAAAATGTGCTTACTTCACCATAATTACCTTTGTAATATTTGACAACCCCCGAACATTTTAGATTTAATTTTTGAAAACTTTTATTGTTTGCCTATGTTTTTCAATTGAATTTGAACCGGGTTCGAATCAACGTGAGTTTAATCACGGTAACCGAGGTGACGTGGCATCATTAGCAGGGATTACTGTAGCTTAATTATCCGGGCGTTACAAATCTCCTCCACTACAAGAAATCTCGTCCCGAGATTTTAGGAGGTAGAAGGAAACAGTGCGGGGTATTCATCACGCAGGCGATCCTCGCGTTCCCAGGTATCTTCGTCTTCAGAGTGATTCGACCACTGGACCTTGAGGAACTTGATCGCCTTCTGGCGTGTGCGGCGTTCAGCTTGGTCGAGAATGCGGACCGGATGCTCTTTATAGGAGAGGTCCTGTTGCAATTCGAGGACTTCATGATCCACAGCTCGGATGGGGTCCTTGAAGCAACGGCGGAGTTGTGATACATGGAACACATCGTGAACCTGAGAAAGGTTCGGCGGAAGCTCCAGTTGATATGCCACTTTTCCACGCCTCTCGAGGATAGTGAATGGGCCAATATAGCGAGGAGCTAGCTTGCCCTTGATCCCGAAGCGGTGAGCACCCTTCATTGGTGTAACTCGAAGATAGGCCTTTTCGCCAGGTTGATAGACCATGTCTTTATGATGACGGTCATAATTACTCTTTTGGCGTGACTGAGCAGTCTTGAGATTCTCGCGAATAATGCGGACTTGCTCTTCGGCATGTTGGATAATATCCGGACCAAAAAGTGGACGTTCCCCAGTTTCTGACCAGTTCAGAGGGGTTCGGCACTTTCGTCCATATAACACTTC
>NW_021193524.1:0-1695 GCF_002162155.2 Triticum dicoccoides
GCCGGCATGCCACGCACCATCCCCTTCGCGCCAAGATCGTGCAGTGCCCGGAAGTGGAGGTGGCCGAAACGTCCATGCCAACGCCACGCTTCGTCGCCGCCGTGCGCCAGGAGGCACACGGGCGCAGCCAAGTTCAGAGCCACGGCGTAGAGCCGGTTGCTCGTCCGCTGCACCCGTGCCAGAAGCACGCGCTGCCTGTCGTAGAGACAGAGCACGCCGCCCTCGATCACGGACTTGCACCCGTGCTCGTCGAGCTGTCCGAGGCTCACGATGCTCGTCCGCAGTTGGGGGATGTAGTAGACGTCCGAGAGTGCGCGGTGCTCGCCGTTCTTACAGGAGAACATCACCACTCCGCGTCCGCAAATCTGCACGACAGAGCCGTCACCAAAACGTACAGTACCTCGTACCGTCTCGTCGAGCTCCGAGAGCATGTCGCGGCGCCCCGTCATGTGATTGCTAGCGCCGGTGTCGAGATACCATCTGTCGTCGTCCGTCGCCACGGGCACGACCCATGCTTCGTTGAGGAAGATCTCCGCGCCCGGTTCACGTGCGCCGCTGTTCGCGCTCTCGCCGCTCACTGCCGCGCAGGTGGCCAGCAGCAAGCCCGGCTGCTCGACGTCGACCTGGGCGACGTTCGCCTGTTGGTCCGTCTGCTCCCGCTGCTCCCTTTCCTTCTTGCGGCATTCCTTGGCCCAGTGACCTGGGATGCCGCAGTAGCGGCAGTTGCCCTTCCGTTTGGGCGTCGCCGGACCACCATTGCCGCGGCCACCGCCCTGGCCACGGCCACCCCCTCCGTGGAAGTTCTTTGCCTTGCCGTTCCCGCGTCCCCGCCCTGCTCCAGAGCCTGAGGACGCGCCGCTTTGGTCCAGCTGCTTCTCGTGCGCCCGCCACTGATCGATGGTGTACAGCAGTTGCGTGCCGGTCGCCGGAGTCTCCTCGCGCTCTCGCTCCTCGACGACAAGGAGCCGGCCACAGAGTTCCTCCAGGGAGAGTTGTTTGGTGTCGACCAGCGACTCGATCGCCACGGCCATCTCGCGGTACGGGCGTGGCACGGTGCGGAGCACCTTGAGGACGGCCTTGTGCTCGTCCACTGGATCGCCGAGCCCCTCCAGCTCGTCGATGATCGTCCTGAGCCGCATCACGTACGACTCGATTCCCTCGCCGTCCTTGTACCGGAGCCCCTCGTACTCTGAGCGACGAGTTTGAGCCTTGGCCTCGCGCACGCGCTCAACGCCGATCCGCATGGTCTTCAGAGTGTCCCATGCCTCCTTGGCAGTGGCCTTTGCGCCCAGGATCCGCATGAGCTCCGGCGGTACCCCCTTGAGGAGAGCAATCATGGCGCGCCGGTCGTCGCGGTCCGTCCCTTGGCCTGTTTCCACCACATGCCACAGCTCATCAGCCTGCAACTGAAGTTTGGTGATCATGGCCCAATCAGAGTAGTTAGTGCGGGTGAGCATCATCGGAGGCGCGCCGCCGCCGCCGTGCACGATGCGCTCCACGACACGCACCCCCGACCCCTCCTCGGTGGAGAGACGGGCCAGGGATTTTCCAAGTGCCGAGGCCTCTGCCTTGGCCTCTTCTTCCTCTTCCTTCTTCTTCGCCTTCTCTTTATCGCTGCCGGCCATCTCTCCGACGGATCAAACACCGCCGGCGCCCTGGATGGATCGAACACCACCGAGGCTCTGATGCCACTTG
>NW_021193525.1:0-855 GCF_002162155.2 Triticum dicoccoides
TCTACTTTCTCGCACATGCTATGTGGGTGAAATGATGATACCATGCCAACTTGGAACCTTTTCAGAGTTCATTTCAAATGCTTTTCAATTTCATGGTCTTATAGCTCAAAATAATCAGTAAATGCATGAAAAATAACAAATGAAGTCATAAAGGGTTGTAAATTGATGATGTGGCTTTGAATGGTGCATTTTGAACACAGAAATACAATGGAGTTCATATAAGTTCAAAAAATTGAAATCCCTTTGTAACAGACGAGTTTTAATATGAAATTCTAATACTTCGAAAGAGATTGTCCGTTTTGTGCACGAAGTGTATCCAGTTTTTGTCGTAACCTCTCTACTTTCTCGCACATGCTATGTGGGTGAAATGATGATGCGATGCCAACTTGGAACCTTTTCAGAGTTCATTTCAAATGATTTTTAATTTCATGGTCTTATAGCTCAAAATAATCAGTAAACGCATGAAAAATAACAAATGAAGTCAGAAAGGGTTGTAAATTGATGATGTGGCTTTGAATGGTGCATTTAGAACACAGAAAAACAAGGGGGTTCAAATAAGTTTAAAAAAATGAAATCCCTTTGTAACAGATGAACTTCCGTATGAAACCCTGATACTTCGAAAGAGATTGTCCGTTTTGTACACGAAGTATATCCAGTTTTTGCCGTAACCCTCTATACTTTCTCACACATTCTACGTGGGTGAAATGATGATACCATGCCAACTTGGAACCTTTTCAGAGTTCATTTCAAATGATTTTCAATTTCATGGTCTTATAGCTCAAAATAATCAGTAAATGCATGAAAAATAACAAATGAAGTCAGAAAGGGTTGTAAATTGATGATGTGGCTTTGAAT
>NW_021193526.1:0-1392 GCF_002162155.2 Triticum dicoccoides
TGTGGGTTGCTAGTAGTGTTGATTACTCCTTGTAGTTGATGCTAGTTGGTTTATTTGGTGGAAGATCATATGTTTAGATCCTTTATGCATATTAATACCCCTCTGATTATGAACATGAATATGATTTGTGAGTAGTTACGTTTGTTCCCGAGGACATGGGAGAAGTCTTGCTATAAGTAGTCATGTGAATTTGCTATTCGTTCGATATTTTGATGAGATGTATGTTGTCTCTCCTCTAGTGGTGTTATGCGAACGTCGACTACATGACACTTCACCATTTTTTGGTCCTAGAGGAAGGCATTGGGAAGTAATAAGTAGATGATGGGTTGCTAGAGTGACAGAAGTTTAAACCCTAGTTTATGCGTCGCTTCGTAAGGGGCTGATTTGGATCCATATGTTTCATGATGTGGTTAGGTTTACCTTAATACTTCTTTTGTAGTTGCGGATGCTTGCAATAGGAGATAATCATAAGTGGGATGATTGTCCAAGAAAGGGCAGCACCCAAGCACCGGTCCACCCACATACGAAATTATCAAAGTAACGAACGCGAATCATATGAGCGTGATGAAAACTAGCTTGACGATAATTCCCATGTGTCCTCGGGTGCGCTTTTCTCTATATAAGAGTTTGTCCAGGCTTGTACTTTGCTACAAAAAGGATTGGGACATCTTGCTGCACCTTATTTACTTTCATTACTTGTTACCCGTAATAAATTACCTTATCACAAAACTATCTGTTACTGATAATTTCAGTGCTTGCAGAGAATACCTTGCTGAAAACCGCTTATCATTTCCTTCTGCTCCTTGTTGGGTTCGACACTCTTACTTATTGAAAGGACTACGATAGATCCCCTATACTTGTGGGTCATCAAGACTCTTTTCTGGTGCCATTGCCGGGGAGTGAAGCGCCTTTGGTAGGTGGAATTTGGTAAGGAAAAATTTATATAGTGTGCTGAAATTTACTGTCACTTGTTACTGTGGAAAGTAATCCTTTGAGGGGCTTGTTCGGGGTATCTTCACCCCGACCAGTAGAGCAAAGAGTTGCTCCTCAACCTACTGAACCTACTGAAAATGTTTACTTTGAAATTCCTTCGGGTATGATAGAGAAACTGCTAGCTAATCCTTTTACATGAGATGGAACATTACATCCCGATTTGCACCTAATCTATGTGGATGAAGTTTGTGTATTATTTAAGCTTGCAGGTATGCCCGAGGATGTTATCAATAAGAAGGTCTTCCATTTATCTTTGAAGGGAGAGACATTGACATGGATTAGGCTATGTGATGATATGAGAACATGGAACTACAACAGATTGAAATTGGAATTTCATCAGAAGTTTTATCCTATGAATCTTGTTCTTCGTGATCGTAATTATATATATAATTTTTGGCC
>NW_021193527.1:0-1049 GCF_002162155.2 Triticum dicoccoides
CTTGGACAGCATCAAGGCCTACTTGAATAAAAGTTTTTCAATGAAGGACCTTGGAGAAGCTGCTTATATATTAGGCATCAAAATCTATAGAGATAGATCGAGACGCCTCATAGGTCTTTCACAAAGCACATACCTTGATAAGATATTGAAGAAGTTCAATATGGATCAATCCAAGAAGGGGTTCTTGCCTGTGTTACAAGGTGTGAAATTGAGCTCAGCTCAATGTCCGACCACGGCAGAAGATATAGAAGAGATGAGCGTCATCCCCTATGCCTCAGCCATAGGTTCTATTATGTATGCCATGCTGTGTACCAGACCTGATGTTAACCTTGCCGTCAGTTTGGTAGGAAGGTACCAAAGTAATCCCGGCAAGGAACACTGGACAGCGGTCAAGAATATCCTGAAGTACCTGAAAAGGACTAAGGAAATGTTTCTTGTTTATGGAGGTGACGAAGAGCTCGTCGTAAAGGGTTACGTCGACGCCAGCTTCGACACAGATCTGGATGACTCGAAGTCACAAACCGGATACGTGTATATTTTGAATGGTGGGGCAGTAAGCTGGTGCAGTTGCAAGCAAAGCGTCGTGGCGGGATCTACATGTGAAGCGGAGTACATGGCAGCCTTGGAGGCAGCACATGAAGCAATATGGGTGAAGGAGTTCATCACCGACCTAGGAGTCATACCCAATGCGTCGGGGCCGATCAAGCTCTTCTGTGACAACACTGGAGCTATTGCACTTGCCAAGGAGCCCATGTTTCACAAGAAGACAAGGCACATCAAGCGTCGCTTCAACTCCATTCGTGAAAATGTTCAAGATGGAGACATAGAGATTTGTAAAGTACATACGGACCTGAATGTAGCAGATCCGTTGACTAAACCTCTCCCTAGAGCAAAACATGATCAACACCAGAATTCCATGGGTGTTCGATTCATCACAATGTAACTAGATTATTGACTCTAGTGCAAGTGGGAGACTGTTGGAAATATGCCCTAGAGGCAATAATAAAAGCATTATTATTATATTTCCTTGTTCATGATAATTGTCTTTA
>NW_021193528.1:0-1044 GCF_002162155.2 Triticum dicoccoides
GGATGGGACTTTCCTTGGCGTGGAAGGCAAGATTGGTGATACAGATATGTAGATCTCCTACCATTGTAACCGACTCTGTGTAACCCTAGCCCTCTCCGGTGTCTATATAAACCGGAGGGTTTTAGTCCGTAGGACAACAACCATTACAACAATCATACCATAGGCTAGCTTCTAGGGTTTAGCCTCCTTGATCTCGTGGTAGATCCACTCTTGTACTACCCATATCATCAATATCAATCAAGCAGGAGTAGGGTTTTACCTCCATCGAGAGGGCCCGAACCTGGGTAAAAACATCGTGTCCCTTGTCTCCTATTACCATCCGCCTAGACGCACAGTTCGGGACCCCCTACCCGAGATCCGCCGGTTTTGACACCGACACCCGTCATCTAGATCCGGCGGCGGCAGTACCTTCAACCCACGCAACTCTAAAAGATAGCTATCTAAGCGCTGCTTCCGCGGCAAACTTGTGGCCCCGCACCCTTACGTTAGACACCAGCCAACCGGCAGCCTAGGAGCTCCGCCGCCTCGAGGGGTGCTGCTTCCCATTGGGAATCGATTGGCCCAGAATAAAAATTCAGACAACTGACGCCTAAATAAAGTGATTTTAGATGAGGGTGCGACCTATCTGGCGGCATGGTGAAGTAGGCAGGTCTAGCTGCCGAGTCGGTGAGGCCGGCGCGATTGCAATGGCGACCGGCGGCAGGGAAAGAGCAATGTCGCCACGGTCGATGGCTACGCGGAAGCAGCGCCAGGACTCTGGACGGATCCGAAGTCGGAGCCGCTCCGGTGCCATGAACAACGGCGGGGGTGAATCGACTCCGGTACAGTTCACGTGGCCGTCGTCGAGGCAGGACCAGCAGCACGGAGTAAGAGGCACATGGCCCAGTGCACGACGACAATTGGACAACGTCTCCGGCATTAGGGAGGAGGGCGGCTGTGAAATTGGTGCGGTGGGGGCGCCATGGAGGTGGGGCTGAGGTTTCGCGACTCCGGAGAAGGGAGCTTCCCGGGGAGAAGGTGATTTGGCGCCCATGAGGTATGAAT
>NW_021193529.1:0-964 GCF_002162155.2 Triticum dicoccoides
CGTTTAGACTTTGGGTTTTGTTTAGATTAAAAGTTCGCCATAGCTGCAACTTCGCGTACTTCGTTTGTGTTCAACGACCAAACAAAGGCGTCACAGAACCCCACCTTGATCAATAAAGCTTTCATCTTATATTCGCAATATCCAGATTGCAATCTTAGTTTCTTGCTTGTTCTTCGTTTGCTCGCAGGAAACAGACCCTCGTGGTCAGGTTGATCGTGCTCCGGCGTGGTCAATAACCTCTCGGAGTTGGTTTAGCGATTGCTAAGGCGCGACGTCCTCGCACGTTCGTAGTCGGATCGTCAAAGTCGACTTCCACCAAAGCGAAATCCACCATCTCATCGAAAGACGGGACACCTTTGCCTCTATCAAGTGGTATCAGATTTCCAGGTTGCTCGGTGAGATTTTACAGTTTTTTAGTAGTTTAGATCGAGTCTGCTCTTCATACCTATAGTCCACGAAAAAGCCACAAAAAAAATAGGGTTAGTTCATCATATCCGAACCAATCTGAGCCTTGCATAATCTTTTTAGGGTTTTGCTTTGTTGAATTTGCGGTTGCATCGTCGTGTCTAGTTGCTGGTCTTAGAGTCTAGTCTTTTAGAGTTTCGAGTTCTGGTCATAAGTTGTCACGCCGCCGCCGCACCGTCATCATATACCACCACCGATCCATATCCATATACTACCACCGCTACCACCACCGCTGCAATATACCACCACCATATATCCACCACAAATCCGAGTTCTTTGCTTATTAGGTTTGTTTTCGGGATCCATCTCGATTCCGATTCGTGTTTCCTTGCCGGAGTAGGTTTCGGAAAAAAAAAAAAAAGAGTCGGGTCACGCTCCGTTTAGGCCCAAAATTTTTCGAAAACGCATTTTTCGAAAAAAATTCTGGCTATCCTATTTTTAGGTGTTTCTGAGTGTTTTGAGACAGGTGCCATTATAGGAAGTTTTTTTTGACCCGTTT
>NW_021193530.1:0-1338 GCF_002162155.2 Triticum dicoccoides
AAATGCTTAATAATACTTTCAAATGAGCACATACCTTGACATAATCTTGAAGGTGTTCAAGATGGACCAGTCAAAGAAGGAGTTCTTGCCTGAGTTGTAAGGTACGAAGTTAAGACTTAAAGCTCGACCACGGCAGAATAGAGAGAAAGGACGAAGGTCGTCCCCTATGCTTAAGACGTAGGCTCTTCAGTATGCTATGCTGTGTACCGCACCTGAAGTGTGCCTTGCCATGAGTCAGTCAAGGGGTACAAGAGTGATCCAAGAATGGCTCACAGGACAGCGGTCAAAGTTATCCTTAGTAACTAGTGGACTAAGGAATTTTTCTCAATTATGGAGGTGGTAAAAGAGTTCGTCGTAAAGGGTTATGACGATGCAAGCTTGACACCTATCCGGATAGCTCTGAGTAGAGAGACCGGATACATATAATGGAGCAACAATTTTGAATAGCTCCAAGTAGAACCGTTATTTGGAATAGCTCCAAATAGAGCGTGGTAGCTGCATCTAGGAGATGACATAGAGATTTGTAAAGCACACACGGATCTGAAAGGTTCAGACCCGTTGACTAAAACCTCTCTCACAAGCAACATGATCAAACATAAAACTCATTGAGTGTTAATCACATAGTGATGTGAACTAGACTACTGACTCTAGTAAACTCTTGGGTATTAGTCACATGGCGATGTGACCTGTGAGTGTTAATCACATGGCGATGTGAACTAGATTATTGACTCTAGTGCAAGTGGGAGACTGTTGGAAATATGCCCTAGAGGCAATAATAAAAGTATTATTATTATATTTCCTTGTTCATGATAATTGTGTTTTATTCATGCTATAACTGTATTATCCGGAAATCGTAATACACGTGTGAATACATAGACCACAATATGTCCCTAGTGAGCCTCTAGTTGACTAGCTCGTTGTGATCAACGGATAGTCATGGTTTCCTGACTATGGACATTGGATGTCGTTGATAAACGGGATCACATCATTAGGAGAATGATGTGATGGACAAGACCCAATCCTAAGCATAGCACAAAGATCGTGTAGTTCGTTTGCTAGAGCTTTGCCAATGTCAAGTATCTCTTCCTTTGACCATGAGATCGTGTAACTCCTGGATACCGTAGGAGTGCCTTGGGTGTATCAAACGTCACAACGTAACTGGGTGACTATAAAGGTACACTACAGGTATCTCCGAAAGTATCTATTGTTTTATGCGGATCGAGACTGGGATTTGTCACTCCGTGTAAACGGAGAGGTATCTCTGGGCCCACTCGGTAGGACGTCATCATATGCGCAATGTGACCAAGGAGTTGATCACGGGATGATGTGTTACGGAAC
>NW_021193531.1:0-710 GCF_002162155.2 Triticum dicoccoides
CCAACGCCGTTGCCCGCCACCAGCCGGCGCCGGCGCCGCCCCTCCCGGACTCCTCCGCGCCCCTTCTCTCCCTCGCACGATGCCCGCCCCGACGCCGTGCTCCTCCGTCCCCTCTGCCTCCTCTCGATTTGGATCGAGGGGATCCGCCCCGACTCCACCGCCGCACATCGCCGGAGCTGGCCGCCGACCTCGACCTCGCCGTGGCCTCCTCGTCCCCTCCCCGACTCGCCGGACCGATTCGCCGCCGCCCGGAGCTCCACGCGCCTCCTCCTCCTCGCCGACCCCCCGACCTTCTCCAAGCCCGCTGCCATGATCCCCACGAACGTCGGTGAGGCTCCGGCCTTCCTCCTCTCTCCCTCGCCCCGTGCTCCCCTCCTCCCGTGTGCCACTGCCGCCACTCCCTCGTGTCGCGCGTGTGTGCGCCGGTGCGCACCACGGCGCCCCGCGCTCCTCCGCACGCGCCCTGGCATGCGAGCCCGCACCGCTCGGTGCCGCCAGCCAACGCCGCCCGAGTTTCCGCTCACGGCCCCCACGGCCACGGCCTTGCTCCAGCCCCCCCTGCCAGGCCCGGCACCGCCGGCGGCCGCCTGCGTGGGCTTGTGTCCGCCCGGGCCGCGCCCCGGCCGAACCCCGTCGCAGCAAGCCCCCCCCTGGGCCACTGACTAGGGGGCCCCGCCCCATAACGTTTTTTTTAAAAGGGAATTAAAAAA
>NW_021193532.1:0-1047 GCF_002162155.2 Triticum dicoccoides
AACAATGCTCCTCCACGTACCAGTTCCGTGACTTGTTTCAAGTGTGGGGAATCTGGCCACTATATGCGTGAGTGTCCCCAGACCAACCCCAACCAGTCTGCTAAAGCTGTTGGCCATGGCAAGCCGACAGGAAAAGTATTCCACGCCAAGCCGGTCACCGCTACACGTGGCCATGTCAACTGTATCTCTGCCGAAGAAGCTCAAGAGGATCCCAACGTCGTTCTCGGTACGCTTCTTGTTAATTGCCACCCGGCATCTGTTCTTTTCGATACAGGAGCCTCTCATTCTTTTATATCTGAAAACTATGCTCGCTTGCATAACGTCGCATTCGGTGATATGCCAACCTCTATGGTAATTCAAACTCCGGGATCCAAATGGCAAACTTCTAGAGTAAGCCATGGAAATGAAATCCAAGTCGACAGACTTGTTTTCCTCGCATCTTTGATAGCCCTTAAATTTTCAAATATTAATATCATTTTGGGTATGGACTGGATGTCAGCTCATCATGCCAAAATTGATTGCTTCTCTAGGACTGATCAACTCACTCACCCTTCGGGCAAGATAGTCAATGTCTTGACCCGATTAGCCAAGTGACAATTATATTCTCTTAACGCCAGCCCTTTGCCAGACCTTGAGGACGTTCCGGTAGTCCGTGACTTCCCGGATGTCTTTCCAGAAGAATTGCCAGGTGTTCCACCTGACAGGGATGTTGAGTTCGTAATAGACCTCATTCCGGGAACCGTTCCGATTGCTAGAAGACCCTATAAGATGGCACCCCTAGAACTAGCCGAGCTTAAGAAACAACTCGATGAGTCCTTGAAAAAGGGTTTCATCCGACCTAGTTCATCTCCGTGGGCTTGCCCCGTCCTATTCGTCAAGAAGAAGGATGGTACGGACCGGATGGTTGTAGATTACCGACCTGTCAATTTGGTCACAATCAAGAACAAATATCCGCTTCCCAGGATCAACGACCTGTATGATCAGCTCGCTGGATCCTCAGTCTTCTCCAAGATGGATTTGAGGTTGGGCTACCATCAAATCAAAATC
>NW_021193533.1:0-878 GCF_002162155.2 Triticum dicoccoides
TATACTTAGCATTTTTTCCTTCAAAATGACTTAATATGCTTAGCTAGCTTAAAATGACCTATACTTAGAATCTTTTCCTCCAAAATTAGTTAATATGCTTAACTAGCTCTAAAATGACATAATATACTTAAGAAATGACATAGTTTAGCTCCTAAATGACTTCACATGCTTAGCTAGCTCCAAAATGACATAATAAGCTTAATTAGCTCCAAAATGACATATTTAACCTAGGATAGCTCTAAAATGACCTATACTTAGCATTTTTCCTCCAAAATGACTTAATATGCTTAGCTAGCATAAAAATGACCTATTTAACCTAAGATAGCTCTAAAATGACCTATACTTAGCATCTTTTCCTCAAAAAAGACTTAATATGCTAAGCTAGCTCTAAAATGATATAGTATGCTTAAGAAATGACATATTTTAAGTCCTAAATGACTTCATATGCTTAGCTAGCTCCAAAATGACATAATAACCTTACTTAGCTTCAAAATGACCTATTCAACCCAGGCTAGCTCTAAAATGACCTATACTTAGCATTTTTTCCTCCAAAATGACTTAATATGCTTAGCTAGCTCAAAAATTACATAATAAGCTTAATTAGCTCCAAAATGACCTATTTAACCTAGGATAGCTCTAAAATGACCTATACTTAGCATTTTTTCCTTCAAAATGACTTAATATGTTTAGCTAGCTTAAAAATGACCTATACTTAGAATCTTTTCCTCCAAAATTAGTTAATATGCTTAACTAGCTCTAAAATGACATATTATACTTAAGAAATGACATAGTTTAGCTCCTAAATGACTTCACATGCTTAGCTAGCTCCAAAATGACATAATAAGCTTAATTAGCTCCAAAATGACCTATTTAACCTA
>NW_021193534.1:0-904 GCF_002162155.2 Triticum dicoccoides
TGCAAAACACTTCGGGACCCCGAAATAGTGAGTAATAGTGCACGAAACGGACCAGAATCGGACAAAACTATGATTGTTGATGACCAACACGTAAGCGCACCTTGGGGTTCAACAACTATGGAGATCGCTTCGGGACCCCAAAACGGTGAGTAATAGACATTGAAACGGGTCAGAATTGGCCAAAACTATCACTGTTGACGATGGACTCCCAAACGCACCCTGGGGATCTTCAATCATGGAAATCATTCTGGGACCCCAAAATGGAGAGTAATAGTCCACGACACGGACCAGAACTGGCCAAAATTGTGAGTGTTGATAACTGACACGTACACGCACCCCGGGGTTCGTCAATCGTGGAAATCACTTCGGGACCCCAAAACTGAGTAATAGTCCAAGAAACAGTCCAGAATCGGCCCAAACTGCGTGTCTTGACGACCAACATGTAAATGCACCCCGGGGATCGTCAATCGTGGAAATCGCTCTGGGACCCCAAAACAGTGAGTAATAATCCATGAAACAGACCCGAATTGGCAAAAATTGTGAGTGTTGGTAACCAACAGGTAAAATCACTCTGGGGTTCGTCAGTCGTGGAAATCACTTCGGGATGCCAAAACTGTGTAATAGTTCAAAACGGGCCAAAATCGGCCAAAACTGCGAGTCTTGACGACCAACATGCAAGCACACCTTGGGGTTCGACAAAAATGGAAATCTCTTTGGGACCCCAAAACGGTGAGTAATAGTCCACGAAACGGGTCGGAATCAACAAAACCTGTGAGTGTTGATGACCGACACGTAAACGCACCCAGAGGTTCGTCAATCGTGGAAATCACTCCGGGACCCCAAAACAGTGAGCAATAGTCCACGAGACGGCCAGAATTGGCCAAAATTGTGAGTGTTGATGACC
>NW_021193535.1:0-2522 GCF_002162155.2 Triticum dicoccoides
CCCCTAGGGCGAGAAGCCGAGCCCGCGGTGGCTGACCAACAAAGGCCAGTCCGGACCAGTAGGCGGAAGAGGAGCGCGGCGCGGACTGAAACGTCGCCGCAAAGGTGTAGCTCACAATTCATTATTTAGAGCAACATTCCTAGGAAGCGTTTGAGTGCTCATGACTTTTGTAGGGAAAAAAGCGCCCGCCGGACTGCGGGCGTGGAGGTTGCCAATCCAACATCTACCAGCCAAGCTCCAGCACCTGGTCTGGAGGGGGAGGCGTGCGCAAGGCGCGAGCCGGACGTTCCTCCGACGGAGGATGCCGACAGACTGTCCGCCACCAAGTCTGAGGTGGAGAGTGCCATGAATCACAGGCGCCGCCGGACAGTATTTTGTGACGCGTGCTTCTCCCCCGAGGCGTTGAATGCCTTTAACGCGGGGGACGCGCACCTTCGTGCTGCTCAAGATGGTTTTACCAGAGCCACGGAGCAGTATGTAAAAGACATACGGGTAAGAGAATTTAATAGTTGTATATGCCAGTAGCCCCTGAGACTTAAAGTAGTTATATTAACTGATTTAAGGATCATATGAAACGTAGGATCTTACCGAGAAGAATACCCAACTGTCTCAGGAGCTGCAGCAGTGCAAGGGCCAACTTGAGGCCGCACTCTCTGGCACAGGAGGAAACCCAGGGACCTCTCCTGGTAACGCATTATTTTAGAAAGATAAGTAGCGTTTGGCCTTTGCGCAAGTCTAAAAAATGACGTTGCAGGTGCTGCCGGACAAGATCCGGACAGGCAAGAACTTTTGCGCCAACTGAAGGCCGGTGAGAGGGTGCTGCATAAGGTGCAGCATGAAAGGAACAAGCTCCAGGATGCCCATGCCCAGCTTGGAGAAGAGCTGAAAGGCGTTCGGGCCGAGCTGTCGGGCTCCATTAAGGAGAATCAGCAGCTTCGTCGCGGCATCTATAGTAAGTGCTTGAGCGAACTCCTTTGAAAAGAAGAGTTCGGCGAGGAAGTCGATTTGACAGAATATGTCTGCAGGTATGCTCACAGGTCACCCTGCGGAGGAGATGCCCGTATCAACGGGTGATCAACTTCTCGAATTGTTGCAACTGATCGAATGAGTTCGGCAGGCAATGAGCGGCGTCATCCAGGCTTTATGGCCAGCCTTCTCCTTACCCGAGGGTCTTGGGGAGCTTGCAGAGAAGCTTCAGGGAGTGCGGCAGCGCTTCCATTTATGGAAGATTTCGGCCTGCCGCCAAGGTGCCAGGGAGGCCTGGGCCATGGTAAAGACACGGTACAAGAAGGCGGATCCCAACCACATGGCCGAAGTGGACCTGTGGGGCCCGATGGGAAGGAGATCCCTGTGAGTTTAGTATACGGCCAAGTAGAGTTGGCCGCTAAATTTTCCCAACAGGACTGTAAATTAGACAACCTGGTAGACAGGATTGAGGAAGAATACACTCAGTGGATTTGACAATGTATTATAAAATGACATATAAAATGCCTTCTAGCCGGATTGTAGATCGTTTGTCTTTGCCGACCTTTTCGCTTCAACCTCGGGACCCTAGAGTCCGGAGTGTGTCCGAATACCTTCTCCGTTATGAAAGAACCGGGGTATGCATGGAGACCAGGCGTAGGGGTCATTAGTGCTTTATCAGACAAGTGTCCAACTAGTTATGTTATATTACATGGGTAGTAAGAAACATCTTCCAGGGAGAATAGTTTCGTTAAGGGTTCCTTTCCTCTGGGGGTGGCATGCCCTAAAGTGCATGTCAGGACTGCGAAAAAAAGCAGAAAAACATCTGGGGGCAGATAAATAAGTGGATAAAAACCATCTTTTAAGTCACCGACCGAATATTCCCTTAAGAACGCTAGCTTTCGGCTTCACCCAGTCTGAGGTACACATCCGGCTGACCCGGCAGTAACAATCGCAGAGGTGCTCCCTTTACCTCCTAGCCGAACAATCGGGAACGTAGGGGTAAGCACAGGAGCCAGGCAACCCAGCTTGGCCAAAACATAAGTCATATCGATGCATATAATGGTGAATAAAAGGTACATGTGGAGGCTTGACACATGTGCTGGGCATGAAGCCCTTATAATTAAGCTTCTGGTAAAGAAGCCCCCAGGTATAATGAGTGTGGATAGCACATCAATTGCGCGCGAACGATGCGCAAGTAGGCCTTTAAGGCTTTGATGAATAGGGTTGAGAAGAAAAAGATAAACAAAAGGCAGCTGAAGTAAAAAAAATTTGGACGGGGGGAAAGGGACGAACTCTTAGTCCGGCGCTAGGCATAGAATCTTCGGAGGCGGGCTGTGTTCCATGGGTTCGGCTCGAGTCGGTTATCCGACGTATTTCGTAGACGGTACGCTCCGCCGGTCAAGACTTTATCGATGATGAAGGGGCCTTCCCATTTGGGCTTGAGCTTGTCCTTTTTCTTGTCCGGCGGGCGTAGAACCAGTTCGCCAACGTTGTAAGTCTTGGCCCGTACTTCTCTGCTTTGGTATCTTTGAGCCTGCTACTGATAAAATGTGGAA
>NW_021193536.1:0-1545 GCF_002162155.2 Triticum dicoccoides
AGCTTAGTAACATACCGGTGGTTCGTGATTTTCCGAAGATCTTCTCGGAAGTATTACCAGGTTGTTCCCTGACTGTTATGTTGAGCTCGTGATCAAGTTGGTTTCTTGTGAACCACCTTCTCTCCAAGAATCGGTGTTAGATATCCCTGAGCTAGTTGGTTAAGCTAGACAACAACTTGGAGAGTTGGAAGATAAAAGCTTGCCTGACTTAGTTCGTTCCAAAGGGATATTCTTGTGTAGTGTGTGTTGAAGAAAGATGATATCTTCATCGATTGGTCCCTGTGATCAGTTGTTGGACCTATTGTCTTATCAATCCTTTGATTTGAGTGTGGGCCATCGTCAAGTCAAATCAGTACCAACGATGCTCGTAATGTTGTCTTATTCGTGGTTGATCCCTCGAGCATACACCATTACATCTTTGGTCTGACCAATGCTATCACCGTGTTCACTTAACTATGGAATTCCTTTTAAAAGGGAAACCCGGATGAATTGTTGTTGAGCCCATTGACAACATCCTTATCTCCTCCATGATTTTGTTGAACATTAAGCTAGTGTTGGAAACTTTTGAAAGCATTTGTTCATGCTAGTTCATGAGGCATATGTTCGGATGTAAGAAGTGACTTCCTCCAGTTCATGTGCATTTGATGCAAGTTGCCGCCATGGATTCGAGAAAGTCAATGTTGTTTCCTTTGGAATCATCCCAAATCAGTCATGCACACGTGCAAAGAATTCTGTGGTTTGAAGACTTGCAACCTTCAATCTATATGTACCCCTAGCACACCAAGCCACTGATTGATTTGTTCAAGGAGAAGGAGTTCCTTCATAAGAGCTAATCCGGACTTATGTAAGGACTTCGATACCCTCATTGATGGTTCCCCCTCCTGAACTCGGTAGTGTTTTATTATAAGACTACTTTGTGGTCATGCTTGTCTTGGACAACGTGTTCACATGTTTGTAGCAGAACCAGCTCATGTTTTCGAGCTTTCTATTGTAGTTCATCTCCCGAGAATCCCGCAACGTCATCTCGTCGATTTGTGTTGCAAACTTCCGTTTTTCTTCCTAGACTCGATGAGTCTGGAATATCCTGACACCAACCAGATCTGAATCTCAGGCAGATATGATGGTTGGAATATTTCCCAAGAATTATAATATTGGTCGCGCGATAACCGGTAAAGTGGATGTCGTGGCCAACACACCCAGCCGGAAGACCTGTTATTATAATATCTTGATTGATGAAGTTGGCCACCTTCCCATAAGGATTTCGTAGGATTTACCTCCCTAGTTGTTCCTTATGGATTCTTGTGCTCCCGAAGTCCGACCTTTACTTGATGTTCTAGATATCAAACCATATCTATGAATGGGTTACACTAGAACATCAAGAAGAACATTAGAAGCGGAGTGCTAAATGTCTCTCGGTCGATCATCCAGATTTTATTTCCTTGGCCCCGCCAAGGGTGAAATCTGAGAAGGTGTTATCCTCCTTTGCATCTGCATCCTCCATCACCATTCATCATGGTAGTAAGTTGTGTTACCGGACCCTTGACA
>NW_021193537.1:0-1711 GCF_002162155.2 Triticum dicoccoides
CCCCTAGGGCGAGAAGCCGAGCCCGCGGTGGCTGACCAACAAAGGCCAGTCCGGACCAGTAGGCGGAAGAGGAGCGCGGCGCGGACTGAAACGTCGCCGCAAAGGTGTAGCTCACAATTCATTATTTAGAGCAACATTCCTAGGAAGCGTTTGAGTGCTCATGACTTTTGTAGGGAAAAAAGCGCCCGCCGGACTGCGGGCGTGGAGGTTGCCAATCCAACATCTACCAGCCAAGCTCCAGCACCTGGTCTGGAGGGGGAGGCGTGCGCAAGGCGCGAGCCGGACGTTCCTCCGACGGAGGATGCCGACAGACTGTCCGCCACCAAGTCTGAGGTGGAGAGTGCCATGAATCACAGGCGCCGCCGGACAGTATTTTGTGACGCGTGCTTCTCCCCCGAGGCGTTGAATGCCTTTAACGCGGGGGACGCGCACCTTCGTGCTGCTCAAGATGGTTTTACCAGAGCCACGGAGCAGTATGTAAAAGACATACGGGTAAGAGAATTTAATAGTTGTATATGCCAGTAGCCCCTGAGACTTAAAGTAGTTATATTAACTGATTTAAGGATCATATGAAACGTAGGATCTTACCGAGAAGAATACCCAACTGTCTCAGGAGCTGCAGGAGTGCAAGGGCCAACTTGAGGCCGCACTCTCTGGCGCAGGAGGAAACCCAGGGACCTCTCCTGGTAACGCATTATTTTAGAAAGATAAGTAGCGTTTGGCCTTTGCGCAAGTCTAAAAAATGACGTTGCAGGTGCTGCCGGACAAGATCCGGACAGGCAAGAACTTTTGCGCCAACTGAAGGCCGGTGAGAGGGTGCTGCATAAGGTGCAGCATGAAAGGAACAAGCTCCAGGATGCCCATGCCCAGCTTGGAGAAGAGCTGAAAGGCGTTCGGGCCGAGCTGTCGGGCTCCATTAAGGAGAATCAGCAGCTTCGTCGCGGCATCTATAGTAAGTGCTTGAGCGAACTCCTTTGAAAAGAAGAGTTCGGCGAGGAAGTCGATTTGACAGAATATGTCTGCAGGTATGCTCACAGGTCGCCCTGCGGAGGAGATGCCCGTATCAACGGGTGATCAACTTCTCGAATTGTTGCAACTGATCGAATGAGTTCGGCAGGCAATGAGCGGCGTCATCCAGGCTTTATGGCCAGCCTTCTCCTTACCCGAGGGTCTTGGGGAGCTTGCAGAGAAGCTTCAGGGAGTGCGGCAGCGCTTCCATTTATGGAAGATTTCGGCCTGCCGCCAAGGTGCCAGGGAGGCCTGGGCCATGGTAAAGACACGGTACAAGAAGGCGGATCCCAACCACATGGCCGAAGTGGACCTGTGGGGCCCGATGGGAAGGAGATCCCTGTGAGTTTAGTATACGGCCAAGTAGAGTTGGCCGCTAAATTTTCCCAACAGGACTGTAAATTAGACAACCTGGTAGACAGGATTGAGGAAGAATACAATCAGTGGATTTGACAATGTATTATAAAATGACATATAAAATGCCTTCTAGCCGGATTGTAGATCGTTTGTCTTTGCCGACCTTTTCGCTTCAACCTCGGGACCCTAGAGTCCGGAGTGTGTCCGAATACCTTCTCCGTTATGAAAGAACCGGGGTATGCATGGAGACCAGGCGTAGGGGTCATTAGTGCTTTATCAGACAAGTGTCCAACTAGTTATGTTATATTACATGGGTAGTAAGAAACATCTTCCAGGGAGAATAGTT
>NW_021193538.1:0-1220 GCF_002162155.2 Triticum dicoccoides
TAACACTAGGAGACATTTCCCGGTAAGAGAGGCTACTAAAGATAAACAACTAGATAGTCAGATCCCACACATACCAAGCATTTCAATCATACACACAATATGCTCGATATGTGCAAATACAACGAAGCATCACAACATGACTCTACGACACAAGTACTTTATTTAAGGCTCAGGGAGCCATACATAACATACACAAAGGTACGGGTCTCACGACCCAACATACAAGTCATACAGTCATACAAACCAGCAGCGGAAGTACATTGTCTGAGTACAGACAACTAGTAAAATAAAAGAGGCTTGGAAAGCCTAGCTATACTACGTGGTCCTTCACAAGCTCAGGGTCACCACCTGGGCCTTTAGCCTACTCGTTGATGTCAACGTCTACATAGAACCCATCAGAAGGGGTTGCAGTGTCTTCTGTAAAAATGTAGATTATAGCAACATGAGTACAAAGGTACTCAGCAAGACTTACATCAGATCCTACATACATGCTTAGTATCAAGAAGGGTTGGTGGAGTTATTGCAGCAAGCCAGCTTTGACTCTTGGCTAGGCTATCCTACGATACTTCAACTTGAAATGGTTTTGCGCACACGAGTCCACTACTCACCACTTCAATACACTACCGAGGATCCACCTCCGCCTTCCTACGGAAGAGCCATCCTCGGCACTCACACTTATCTTGAGGCTTTTAGTAGTTTCCATTTACTTGTCTATGAACTGTATAAGCAACCAAGTAGTCCTTTACCGCGGACGCGGCTATTCGAATAGATCATATTAACCCTGCAGGGGTGTACTTCTTCATACATGTTTCCACCACTTAGCGTCTGCACACGACATGTGCTCGGCAGACTTCAAGCGAAAGCCGACGTGGGTGTAGACCACGACCTACCTAAACACTTAAGCCTCTAGTCCAGGTTTATTGCCTATTCAGGTTCCATCCGCAGGGAGTCCGGCCGAGGTTTCCCATACGGCCCCGAACGATGTGAACAGGGTTCCCGAGATACCTAACGGGTATTCGGTACACCGTGCCACGTACCTACCGCATCACAGCCCACCCCTACGGTCAGCGCTGTCCACGGCCTCCAGTAGGCTACAAACACCAGAAACTACTTGCAACTCCTGGACAGAGAGCTAGGGTGAATAAGAAGTCGAGCGGGGTCATATTTCAGGGCCCAATGCATGGTAGTAGCTGTATCTTAAATCACACATACAGATCTCA
>NW_021193539.1:0-733 GCF_002162155.2 Triticum dicoccoides
GTAACGCGAGTCGAGGCAGACGTCGTCTCGGTAGCGACGACGGACGCCGAGACGAGCACGTGACACCACTCCCAACCCAACCCGTCTTAGTGTAACGCGAGTCGAGGCGGACGTCATCGCGGTAGCGACGACGGACGCCGAGACGAGCACGTGACACCATTCCCAACCTGTCTTAGCGTAATGCGATTCGAGGCGGACGTCATCGCGGTAGCGACGACGGACGCCGAGACGAGCACGTGACACCATTCCCACCCTGTCTTAGGGTAACGCGAGTCGACGCGGACGTCGTCGCGGTAGCGACGACGGATGCCGAGACTAGCACGTGATACCACTCCCACCCTGTCTTAGCGTAACGCGAGTCGAGGCGGACGTCCTCGCGGTATCGACGACGGACGCCGAGACGAGCACGTGACACCATTCCCATCCTGTCTTAGCGTAACGCGAGTTGAGGCGAACGTCGTCGCGGTAGCGACGACGGACGCCGAGATGAGCACGTGACACCACTGCCACCCTTTCTTAGCGTAACGCGAGTCGAGGCGGACATCATCGCGGTAGCGACGACGGACGCCGAGACGAGCACGTGACACCACTCCCACCCTGTCTTAGCGTAACGCGAGTCGAGGCGGACGTCGTCGCGGTAGCAACGACGGACGCCGAGACGAGCACGTGACACCATTCCCACCCTGTCTTAGCGTAACGCGAGTCGAGGCGGACGTCGTCGCGGTAGCGACGA
>NW_021193540.1:0-959 GCF_002162155.2 Triticum dicoccoides
ACGGGGCGCGGGCGCGTGTGCGAGCACGGCGAGGGCACGGCCCCGACGCGCGTTCGGGCACGAAACGGCGCCGGCGACAGTGAAGGGAAGAGGCAAGGCGCAGGGAGGGGCGTGGCCCGGCACGGTGCGGTGTCGCCCGGGAGGGCTGCCGACGAGCAGCGCCACCGAGGGGGAAGGCGAGGCCAAGGCCCGTGGGGAAGCGCGGCCACGAGGCGAGCGCGTACGGGGGGTGGCGAACAGGGGCACGCCGGGCGGGGCGAGGCCACGGTGAGCACGGGCCGGGGCGCGACGAGCGCGGCACCGGAGCGAGGCAAGCACCGGCGAGAGGGGACGGGGAGCAGGAGGACCGGGGTCCTCAGCGGGGTGCGTAGGGAACGTGCAGCATGCTCGATGGAGGTCGGGGAGGACCGTGGTGGAGGGGGACGGGGACGGCGTCGACAAGGAGGAGGCAGGCCGGCGGAGAGGAGGAAGCAGGCCGGTGGGGAGGGCTCCTGGCGGCGGGGTCGTCGAGCTCCGGGCACCGGCGTGTGGCGGGAGCGCACCGGGCGGCTTTGGTCTCCTCTGGATCCCGATCCAGATCGGGAGAGAGGAGGGGGGTGAGTGGGTGCGGGGATTGGGTTAGGGTTTCCCCCCTGGTGGGGTTATTGAGGGGAGGGGTTGGGCCGGTGGGTTGGCCCAGTTGGGCCACGGCCTAGGAAGGGGGGGCTTTCTCTTTCTTTTTTTGTTTTCTGTTTTCCCTTTTTGTATTTTCTTTCTTTCCTGTTTAAATCATTTTAAACCATTTAGCCATTTTATAAAAATGTGTTTGTTGCACCATAATTACCCTTGTATTAGTTGTCACCGTTTGTACTTTTTAGTTTTGACATTTGAAAACTTTACTAGTTTGACTTGAGTTTGAATTTGAATTTTGAATCGGTTTTTGAACTAACCCGAGATTAACTACAGTGACAGAGGTGATG
>NW_021193541.1:0-3627 GCF_002162155.2 Triticum dicoccoides
CGTAGGAAACTTGCCCCCCAAGCCGGGAGGGGCGGCTGCCCTAGGGGTTGCACCGCCACCTCTCCTAGTTACGTGAGATGGGGTGGGAGGGGCGCTCAGCCCCTTAATGGGCCGATGTGCCCTCTCCCCTTGGCCCATAAGGCCCCCAAACGCTTGCCGGGGCCTCCGAAACCCCTTTCAGACAAGCTGGTCATCACCTGGTACCCCTGGAACAATTCCGGACTCCAATACCCTTCGTCCAATATATCGATCTTCACCTCCGGACCATTCCGGAGCTCCTCGTCATGTCCGGGATCTCATCCGGGACTACGAACAACCTTCGGTAACCACACACTATTTCCCATAACAACTCTAGCATCACCGAACCTTAAGTATGTAGACCCTACGGTTTCGGGAACCATGCCGACATGACCGAGACGTTCTCCGGTCAATAACCAACAGCGGGATATGGATACCCATGTTGGCTCCCACATGTTCCACGATGATCTCATCAGATGAACCACGATGTCAAGGATTCCAGCAATCCCGTATGCAATTCCCTTTGTCAATCGGTATGTTACTTGCCCGAGATTCAATCGTCGGTATCCCAATACCTCGTTCAATCTCGTTACCGGCAAGTCACTTTACTCGTTCCATAATGCATGATCCCGTGACTAACTACTTAGTCACATTGAGCTAATTATGATGATGCATTACCGAGTGGGCCCAGAGATACCTCTCCGTCATACGGAGTGACAAATCCCAGTCTCGATTCGTGCCAACCCAACAGACACTTTCGGAGATACCCCTAGTGCACCTTTATAGCCACCCAGTTACGTCATGACGTTTGGTACACCCAAAGCACTCCTACGGTATCAGGGAGTTACACAATCTCATGGTCTAAGGAAATGATACTTGACATTAGAAAAGCTTTAGCAAACGAACTACACGATCTTGTGATATGCTTAGGACTGGGACTCGTCCATCACATCATTCTCCTAATGATGTGATCCCGTTATCAATGACATCCAATGTCCATGGTTAGGAAACCATGACCATCTATTGATCAACGAGCTAGTCAACTAGAGGCTCACTAGGGACATGTTGTGGTCTTTGTATTCACACATGTATTACGGTTTCCAGTTAATACAATTATAGCATGAACAATAGACAATTATCATGACAAGGAAATACAATAATAACCACTTTATTATTTCCTCCAGGGCATATTTCTAACAGTCTCCCACTTGCACTAGAGTCAGTAATCTAGTTCACATCACTATGTGATTGTAATGAATTCAACACCCATGGGGTTTGATCATATCTCGCTTGTGAGAGAGGTTATTAGTCAACGGGTCTGATCTTTCAGATCCGTGTGTGCTTTACAAATCTCTATGTCATCTCCTAGATGCAGCTACCACGCTTTATTTGGAGCTATTCCAAATAACTGTTCTACTATACGATTCCGGTTTACTACTCAGAATAATCCGGATTAGTGTCAAAGTTCGCATCGGCGTAACCCTTTACGACGAACTCTTTTACCACCTCCATAATTGAGAAAATTCCTTAGTCCACTAATTACTAAGGATATGTTTGACCGTTGTCTTGTTATCCATTCCTGGATCATTCTTGTACCCCTTGACTGACTCATGGCAAGGCACACTTCAGGTGCGGTACACAGCATAGCATACTGTAGAGCCTATGTCTGAAGCATAGGGGACGACCTTCTTCCATTCTCTCTCTTCTGCCGAGGTCATGTCTTGAGTCTTACTCAATACTCACACCTTATAACACAGCCAAGAACCCCTTCTTCGCCGATCTATTTTGAAATTCTTCAAAATCTTGTCACGACATGTATTCATTTGAAAGTATTATTGAGCGTTTTTGATCTATCCTTATAGATCTTGATGCTCAATGTTCAAGTAGCTTAATCTAGGTTTTCCATTGAAAAACACCTTTTCAAATAACCTATATGCTTTCTAGAAATTCTATATCATTTCTGATTAACAATAAGTCAATAACATATACTCATCAGAAATTCTATAGTTCTCCCACTCACTTCTTTGGAAATACAAGTTTCTCATAAACTTTGTATAAATCCAGAATCTTTGATCATCTCATCAAAGCGTATATTCCAACTCCGAGATGCTTACTCCAGTCCTTAGAAGGATTGCTGGAGCTTTGCATACTTGTTAGCATCTTTAAGGATTGTCAAAACCTTCTGGTTGTATCAGATACAACCTTTCCTCAAGAAAATCGTCGAGGAAACTATATTTTGACATCCTATCTGCAAGATTTCATAAATAATGCAGTAGCTGCTAATATAATTCTAACAGACTCTTAGCATCGCTACGAGTGAGAAAGTATCATCGTAGTCAACTCCTTGAACTTGTCGGAAAACATCTCAGCGACAAGTCGAGCTTTGTTAATGGTGACACTTACCATCATTATCTGTCTTCCCTTTTAAAATCCATCTGTACCCAACCACCTTATGACCATCAAGTAGTTCTTCCAAAGTCTACACTTTGTTTTATACATGGATCTTCTCTTGGATTTTATGGCCTCGAGCCATTTGTCGAAATCCGGGCCCACCATTGCTTCTCCATAGCTCGTAGGTTCATTGTTGTCTAGCAACATGACCTCCAAGACAGGATTACCGTACCACTCTGAAGCAGTATGCGTCCTTGTCGTCCTACGAGGGTCGGCAGTGACATGATCCGAGGCTTCATGATCACTATCATCAGCTTCCACTTCAATTGGTGTAGGTGCCACAGGAACAACTTCCTATGACCTGCTACACACTAGTTGTAGTGATGGTTCAATAACCATATCGAGTCTCCACCATCCTCCCACTCAATTCTTTCGAGAGAAACTTTTCCTCAAGAAAGGACCTGATACTAGAAACAATCCCTTTTGCTTCTGGATCTGAGATAGGAGGTATACCCAACTGTTTTGGGGTGTCCTATGAAGATGCATTTATCCGCTTTGGGTTCGAGCTTATCAGCCCGAAACTTTTCCACATAAGCGTCGCAGCCCCAAACTTTTAAGAAACGACAACTTAGGTTTCTCCAAACCATAGTTCATACGGTGTCGTCTCAATGGAATTGCCCTATTTAAAGTGAATGTGGTTGTCTCTAATGCCTAACCCATGAACGATAGTGGTAATTCGATAAGAGACATCATGGGATGCCCCATATCCAATGGGGTGCATCTATGATGTTCGGACACACCATCACACTATGGTGTTCCAGGCGGTGTTAGTTGTGAAACAATTTCCACAATGTCTCAATTGTGTACCAAACTCGCAACTCAGATATTCATCTCTATGATCATATCATAGATATTTTATCCTCTTGTCACGACGATCTTCAACTTCACTCTGAAATTACTTGAACAATTCAATATTTCAGACTTGTGTTTCATCAAGTAAATATACTCAGTATCTACTCAAATCATCTGCGAAGTAAGAACATAACGATAATCAATGCGTGCCTCAGCACTCATTGGACTGCACACATCAAAATGTATTACTTCCAACAAGTTGCTTTCTTGTTCCATTTTACTGAAAAACGAGGCTTTCAGTCATCTTGCCCATGTGGTATGATTTGCATGTCTCAAGTGATTCAAAATCAAGTGAGTCCAAACGGT
>NW_021193542.1:0-1892 GCF_002162155.2 Triticum dicoccoides
CAGCTTAGGTTTCTTTCCAAACCATAATTCATACGGTGTCGTCTCAACGGATTTAGACGGTGCCCTATTTAAAGTGAATGTAGCTGTCTCTAGAGCGTATCCCCAAAATGATAGCGGTAAATCGGTAAGAGACATCATAGACCGCACCATATCCAATAGAGTGCGATTACGACGTTCGGACACACCGTTTCGCTGAGGTGTTCCAGGCGGCGTGAGCTGTGAAACGATTCCACATTTCTTTAAGTGTGTACCAAATTCGTGACTTAAGTATTCTCCTCCACGATCTGATCGTAAGAATTTTATCTTTCGGTCACGTTGATTCTCCACCTCATTCTGAAATTCCTTGAACTTTTCAAAGGTCTCAGACTTGTGTTTCATTAAGTAGACATACCCATATCTACTCAAGTCATCTGTGAGAGTGAGAACATAACGATATCCTCCGCGAGCCTCAACGCTCATTGGACCGCATACATCGGTATGTATGATTTCCAACAAGTTGGTTGCTCGCTCCATTGTTCCGGAGAACGGAGTCTTGGTCATTTTGCCCAAGAGGCATGGTTCGCACGTGTCAAACGATTCATAATCAAGAGGCTCTAAAAGTCCATCGGCATGGAGCTTCTTCATGCGCTTGACACCAATGTGACCAAGGCGGCAGTGCCACAAGTATGTGGGACTATCGTTATCAACTTTAAATCTTTTGGCATCTACACTATGAACATGTGTAATATTACGCTCAAGATTCATTAAGAATAAACCATTGACCATCGGAGCATGACCATAAAACATATCTCTCATATAAATCGAACAACCATTATTCTCAGACTTAAATGAGTAGCCATCTCGTATGAAACGAGATCCTGATACAATGTTCATGCTCAAACTTGGCACTAAATAACAATTATTAAGGTTCAAAACTAATCCCGTAGGTAAATGTAGAGGCAGCGTGCCGACGGCGATCACATCGACTCTGGAACCATTCCCGACGCGCATCGTCACCTCGTCCTTTGCCAGTCTCCGTTTATTCCGCAGCTCCTGCTGTGAGTTACAAATATGAGCAACGGCACCGGTATCAAATACCCAGGAGTTACTACGAGTACTGGTAAGGTACACATCAATCACATGTATATCAAATATACCTTTGGTGTTGCCGGCCTTCTTATCCGATAAGTATTTGGGGCAGTTCCGCTTCCAGTGACCCTTCCCCTTGCAATAAAAGCACTCAGTCTCAGGCTTGGGTCCATTCTTCGACTTCTTCCCGGTAACTGGCTTACCAGGCGCGGCAACATCTTTGCCGTCCTTCTTGAAGTTCTTCTTACCCTTGCCCTTCTTGAACTTACTGGTCTTATTGACCATCAACACTTGATGTTCTTTCTTGATTTCAGCCTCTGCTGACTTCAGCATCGAGAACAATTCAGGAATGGTCTTTTCCATTCCCTGCATGTTGTAGTTCATCACAAAGCTCTTGTAGCTTGGTGGGAGCGACTGGAGGATTCTGTCAATGACCGCCTCATCTGGGAGGTTAATGTTCAGCTGGGTCATACGGTTGTGCAACCCAGACATCTTCAGGATGTGCTCACTGACAGAACTGTTTTCCTCCATCTTACAACTGTAGAACTTGTCGGAGACATCATATCTCTCGACCCGGGCATGAGCTTGAAAAACTAGTTTCAGCTCTTCGAACATCTCATATGCTCCGTGATGCTCAAAACGCTTTTGGAGCCCCGGTTCTAAGTTGTAAAGCATGCCGCACTGAACGAGGGAGTAATCATCAGCGCGAGACTGCCAAGCATTCATAATGTCTTGGTTCTCTGGGACGGGAGCGTCACCTAGCGGTCCTTCTAGGACATATTGTTTCCTGGCAGCTATGAGGATGATCCTCAGGTTCCGGACCC
>NW_021193543.1:0-2530 GCF_002162155.2 Triticum dicoccoides
AGAAAAGCTGAATTGAAAACTCACAGGTTGGCCTCCAAACAAAATTCAATTATTGTAGAGAAGAGACGAAACACAAAGACGGTCAATATACACAATATATACCCATTGTAAGACACTGTTTAAGCTAGCCCAACCTAGATAGATAACTCAATGTACGCTAGCGATCATGACGCCCGATCGGCGTTGTACTGTATTTGGAGACGAACCTGCCATTGGTCTATTTCAAAGTCTATATCACATGTGATCCACATCGTCAGCAATGTACATGCTGACAAGGTGTTCAGACACGATCGAGTCATTTAGGTACTAGGTTGCTGTTTCAACAATAAAGAAAAAGAGTAGGCGTGATTATGATGTATGCACATCCATCTCAACCATTGTAAACTAGTCATATTTGTTACACTACAGTTTGGCGGCAACGACAAAGCTAGCAAATCGATGCCCAATGGCGAAGACGGATCAGAAACTGAATAAAGGCTATCGACCCCACCTGCTATCGAACCCCTTTTTTCTTTATTTTCATTTTAAACAACCCAAAAAAGCCCAAAAGGCTGAATAGCACACGGGCCGGTGGTACGTTTAGTTAATTCTTTTTTTTGAAAGGTGTTACTGATACACAGAGAAACTGAGCAAGAGCCCATATACCATATCTTCTAACTATAATTCGATTCTCCATACACGGAGGTTGTATATAGTGACATGACGACGGTGTACATGTATGTGCAGTCCCATTTTAATCATAAGTGTTGTATTTTACATCTCCGGGAAGGGGATATGTAATTTTTTTTTCATCTACGTCATCTGTTGGAGAGGGGTTTTGGGAATTCAGAGATGCAAAAGTTAGTCATCATCTATTGGAGATGCTCTTAGGATTTAGAGCCCAGGTGTCGGGAGTTAATTATCTTTCACATGTCTAACAATTTCAGAAAATCCACAAGGGCCCATGTGGGGTATATGACAATGGGTGTGGTGGGAAGTTTAGTCCCTTACCGCGAGTTGGAGAGGAGTTGGACCTCCTTATAAGGAATTCTCTTCCACATGCTATTGGAGCTTGAGAAGAGAAGTGATTCCCGCATGCTCGTCCTCCGCTTCCCACCTCGGCACGGGAATGAGATGAGCCGAGCTCACACCTATGCACTTGCTTTTGCCGTGCAAGAACTAGCCAACGCGCGAAACAGATCGCATCTGCCTCCACATCGACTGTTCCTTTTCCTGCTGCGGCCACCGGTGATCCCATCACAAAACAGAGCAGGCCTCCAAAAATTCGCCTGTCCAGATCCTGTATGACTTCTCGCCACCATTCATCCACGTCCATTGCATCGTTTTCATTGCAACGTCATCCTGTCAACCGACGCCGACCATGCCGCCGCTGAGGAACTCGAAGCCAAAAAGAAGGCCACCAAGGACGCCGTTGCTGCTGCCGTCACCGTGACTTCTGCCTAGCCTATTGGAGGGTATAACTCATTTATCCCGCTCCTTTTTATTATTGTTTTAGCCATGCTAGTGTTATACATAGACGTATCTGCTGTCAGCGTAGTATGTGCTTGTGTGATCAAATATCAGCATGTTGATAATTCTGTCAATGCCATGCTAGTGACTTATTCATGAATTAAATTAATAAAAAATTGCCTATTTACATAGCAATCTAAAAACCTAATTTGTGTAGGAATAGGCCTCCGTAAGATAGGAACTTTGAAAAATTGCTCAGGAATCTACTAGGCAAATTGAGTTGAATTTTGGCAGGAGGCAATGATTTGTACAGGAAAAGATGTCCAAAAAATTTGGGGTCAATCAAGCAAAGATAAATAGCACTTCCTTCACACAGTGCCATTTAGGGCAGAATAAGAAAATAATTATTTGAGGATTATTTTTGAACATGGCAATGAAAAGTTTTGCCATATTTGAGCAATTTATGACCCAAACAATTTATGAGAATTATTTGGCGATTTATGGAGTGATAGAAAGATGGGTTGCTTCACAACCTAGGGCAAATAAGATTATTCGTTTAATAGAAAATGAATATTCCCAATAAAAGAACATTGACATTTGGGCTAGGATGAAAATAACATGATCTAGGGATGGTTTTGAGGATGACAAGCCACTATGAAACCTAGGAAGACATGATCTTCCCAAGTTTCAAAACCACATAGCCACAGAAAAACAATTCAAATCAATAAATTCAAGAAAATCAAAGAAAAAAGATAACAAAATTCAGGGTGTTACACCCCTCCCCCCTAATTTAAACCCTGCAAGGACATGCGGGAAGTAAGATCGGTTGTGCCACGAGCCCCCACCTCTCCCACGATGTGCGGGCGCATTAAACGCCTCTGGAAGCGCAATCGTCCGGGGCCGCCGTAGAAGATCCCGCACATGCGCCGAGCCCGCGGCCTGGTAAGCCCGGCCTGCGGCGACGCCCCGTCGCGCGCGTGGCTTGGCAGGCCTAGGCCTGGTCACGGCACCCATGTGGTGAGCTACCAGCGAGCGGTGGGCGCGACTTTTCATGCCTGAAGACGGTCCGCAGGTCCCCCCC
>NW_021193544.1:0-1354 GCF_002162155.2 Triticum dicoccoides
CCTTTGAGAACAGGACGAAGTGGCTTCACGCATGTACTGGTGGCAGTCGACAAGTTCACCAAGTGGATCGAGGCTAAACCAATCAAGAGCCTTGACACCGGTACTGCTGTTAGCTTCATCAGGGAACTAATATTCAGATATGGAGTCCCGCACAGCATCATTACGGATAATGGGTCGAACTTTGACTCAGAGGAATTCAGAGCTTTCTGCGACTCCCAGGGCACACGGGTCGACTACGCATCAGTCGCCCATCCGCAGTCGAATGGACAAGCAGAGCGAGCTAATGGACTGATTCTCAAAGGACTGAAGCCTCGACTGATGCGTGATCTCAAACACGCGGCTGGAGCTTGGGTCGACGAACTTCCATCTGTACTCTGGGGACTGCGGACCACGCCTAATCGGTCGACCGGAAGAACTCCATTCTTCTTGGTCTATGAAGCTGAAGCAGTCTTGCCGAGTGATCTTCTCCACAATGCTCCTCGAGTTGAAATCTACAACGAAGCAGAAGCTGAACAAGCGCGGCAGGACGCAGTCGACCTTTTAGAGGAAGAAAGGGAGATGGCTCTGATCCGGTCGACCATCTACCAACAAGATCTGCGGCGTTTCCACGCCCGAAACGTGAGAGGTCGAGCCTTCCAGGAAGGGGATTTGGTTCTCTGAGTGGATCAGCACAAACCACACAAGCTTGCTCCTTCTTGGGAAGGCCCCTTCATCGTCACCAAGGTTCTCCACAACGGGGCGTACCGTCTTTACAACGTCGAGCATAATATCGACGAGCCCCGAGCTTGGAACGCGGAGCTACTCCGCCCGTTTTACACTTAAGCTTTATCACTCGGATGAGTTGCAATAAAGTACTTCTGTAGTTCATGGACCTCAAAATAATAAGTGTCATAGTTCCTCCATAATATCTGTCACTTTTTTATTTTTCGTCCAATGAAATTCCCCTCAGTGGGTGACTTAGCTGCGAATCCGTTTCGCCTAAGTTTGTAAAAATCCTACCGAGTGGTGAGCCAGACTCCCACTCGGAGGCTTAGCCGCGAATCCGTTTCGCCTAAGTTATCAAAATCCTACCGAGTGGTGAGCCAGCCTTCCACTCGGAGGCTTAGCTGCAGCCTCGTGCTCGCCTAAGTTATAAAAATCCTACCGAGTGAAGAGCAATCCTCTCACTCGGAGGCTTAGCTGCAGCCTCGTGCTCGCCTAAGTTATAAAAATCCTACCGAGTGAAGAGCAATCCTCTAACTCGGAGGCTTAGCTGCAGCCTCGTGCTCGCCTAAGTTATCAAAATCCTACCGAGTGGTAAGCCAGCCTTCCACTCGGAGGCTTAGCTGCAGCCTCGTGCTCGCCTAAGTTATAA
>NW_021193545.1:0-1216 GCF_002162155.2 Triticum dicoccoides
ACTCCATGGGTGTTAGAATCATTACTATGTAATCTAGATTATTGACTCTAGTGCAAGTGGGAGACTGAAGGAAATATGCCCTAGAGGCAATAATAAAGTTATTATTTATTTCCTCATATCATGATAAATGTTTATTATTCATGCTAGAATTGTATTAACCGGAAACATGATACATGTGTGAATACATAGACAAACATAAAGTCACTAGTATGCCTCTACTTGACTAGCTCATTAATCAAAGATGGTTATGTTTCCTAACCATAGACATGTGTTGTCATTTGATTAATGGGATCACATCATTAGGATAATGATGTGATTGACATGACCCATTCCGTTAGCCTAGCACTTGATCGTTTAGTATATTGCTATTGCTTTCTTCATGACTTATACAAAGTTCCTGCTCTCGGGCGACTCCCTTGGCGACCACTGCGGCGATCCATGGCTCCTCCTCCTCTTGATCATCTACGATGGCGTCTCCCACCTTGGATCCCTCCCCGGGTCTGGGTTTGCAGCTCAGGTCAGAGCCCGATTCTCCACCCCTGTTGATTGCTCGGATCCACGCCATGGTTTTCATTTAGTTATCTCTTTTAGACGCTCCACGTTCCCTCTCACGATTGTTAATGTTGGCCATGCACTTCATGCATGCCTTGGTGGATCTCCCACTGGTCTCCATGTTTCTCATCTTCGTGGTCATGTTTTCAAATTCTCGGTTATATCTAAGGCTGTAGGATTTATGATCTACAAGCTACGTTCGTTCACATGCCCTCAATTCCGATGTTTTTTCCATCTTTGGGGCTTTGGCGGCCCTGCATGGTCCCGTGAATTTTATTCTTGGCTTCATGAACTTGACGACGAATCGACCACCGTCTCTCGTACACCCTCACGACATATCCTCTCCGGTGCTAACCTCACTCCGATCAGTCGCCGTCCAACTCCGGCAGCCATCCATGCTAACGGGCGCCCTTCATCCTCGGATTGGGCGCCGAACCCTCGCCAACCTCCACCTGCCATCGATAATTCAAACACGCCCATCCCCAGCCCAGCCCGTCCTACCTCTCCTTCAGCCCACCCTGCCTCTACCTCGGCCCATCCCATCAATCAGCTAGTTACCATCGAGCCCAGTGCCCCACCTAGCCCATGTTGCGCCCCTAACGCACCCCAACCCATTTCCATTGTGGCACCCCAGGTTGCGGCCCTCCCCCTTTTTGCAGCAAAT
>NW_021193546.1:0-871 GCF_002162155.2 Triticum dicoccoides
ATGCAAAGTTGAATAAACGCTCAACGACGGTACTGTGCTGGTCCTAGGCTAGACTGTGCTAGAGACGCGAGCCTAGAACACCAACAAAATCACGGCGCGGCACGTAAACAAGGGAAAAGCACACTCTGAATTTTTTTTTCGCTCTTTTTTTTTGCGCTCTTTTTTTTTGCGCTGCTTTTTTTTTTTTGCTAAAATCACTATAATGGCGAGTGTCTCAAAACTCTTCCTAGCTCAAACTGACAGGATGGGCACGAAATTTTTCGACCAATATATTTTTTTTTCGACTGCCCGGACCCAAAAACTGGAAACGGGTCAAAAAAAACTTCCTATAATGGCACCTGTCTCAAAACACTCAGAAACACCTAAAAATAGGATAGCCAGAAATTTTTTCGAAAAATGCGTTTTCGAAAAATTTTGGGCCTAAACGGAGCGTGGCTACCCGACTCCGGCAAGGAAACACGAATCGGAATCTAGATGGATCCCGAAAACAAACCTAATAAGCAAGGAACTCGGATTGGTGGTGGATATATGGTGGTGGTATATGGCAGCGGTGGTGGTAGTGGTGGTAGTATATGGATATGGATCGGTGGTGGTATATGGACACGGATTGGTGGTGGTATATGGATACGGATTCGGAGCGGTGGCGGATAAGCGGTGGTGGTAGATGGCAGGGGCGATGATGATGGTGCGGCGGCGGCGTGACAACTTATGACCAGAACTCGAAACTCTAAAAGACTAGACTCTAAGACCAGCAACTAGACCGACGATGCAACCGCAAATTCAACAAAGCAAAACCCTAAAAAGATTATGCAAAGGCTCAGATTGGTTCGGATATGATGAACTAACCCTAATTTTTTTTGTGTGGCTTTTT
>NW_021193547.1:0-1819 GCF_002162155.2 Triticum dicoccoides
GGTTGCTGGCATGAACCGGGACTAATGGGAAGCCTTTGGTCCCGGTTCATCCCATCAACCGGGACCAATGGTGGTGGGCCAGGAGCGAGGGCCATTGGTCTCGGTTCGTCCCACCAACCGGGACCAATAGGTCCAGACGAACCGAGACCAATGGCCCACGTGGCCCGGCCGGCTGTCGGGGCTCACGAACCGGGCCGAATGCCCCCATTGGTCCCGGTTCTGAATTGAACCGGGACTAATGGGCTGGACCGGCCTGGACCATTGGCCCCTTTTCTACTAGTGTATCATATTAAATGTTGTACTACTTTCTATCATGCAAAAAAATTAATAAAGCAGCCTAAGGTACTAAGTTATGATACTATGCATTACGGAAATAGTATCATACACTAGTATCATATGTATGATACTAGTATATGATACTCCTTATTACAATCAGCCTAAGTGTGTTTTGCCACTGTCAGTGTGGTGCGTGCGTTGAATTTTGGCACAGTTTGTAAAAGTGGTACTTTCTCGATAATGATGCGGCTATTGTAGTGGCGCTATGGAGTGTGTGCGTTGAATTTTGCAGTGTGTGCGTTGAATTTTGGCACAGTTTGTAAAAGTGATAGTTTCTCGGTAACGACGCCCGCTATTGTAGTAGTGCTATGGAGTTAACTCCTACGGAAAACCTGAGAATGGTTTCTTAGGCTGGTCATAGTGCAGAGTAACTTAGACTAATAACATACATATGTTAATAGTCTATGTTACTACCTTCATAGTGGGTAGTGTCATAGGTGTGGTAACATAGTTGCCTTCATTTATTACTTCGTAGACACATTATGCATTGGAAACCGCTATGTGATGGTAACATATTATGTTACTCTATTTGCCTCTCTCCTCATTAACTACTTGCCACATCACCAATTTTGCTTATGTGGCATCTATGTTACTACCTATGTTACTCCCACTATGACCAGCCTTAGTAGTCTGTTTGATGATAGCCACTACTTGCCCACCATGGGAATCTTCGGAGCCCACACCCACGCAGCTCACACCCGCCAGCCAGCATGTCCTCTCCGCGATTTAGGGATTTTTGTTAGTGAATTTTATTAGGTTCTACTAGCACATATGCCCATGCATTGTAACAGGAGAGAACATTTTCTGTGAAAAAGCAACAAGAGAGATAATTGATGTGTTCATAAAAAACAGTATCCACCACGAGGATGTGCAATCTTCTCCCAGATCATGCTTGTACTTTGAGATTTTAATAATGGTGGGGGATGGTCGGCTTGGTGGCTACCACCCAACTCGTGCCATTTTTCCCTCCTGGTCCACCTTCATCTTGGGGTTGTGCCGCCTCCTCATTTGGTTGCTTCCCGGCGACCGTCGGGACACGGTTGGTGCGACCACTCTCTCAACGTCGTAACCAACTGGATTACTAATTACAACGCATAAATCCTGTTTCATTAGCATAATCATCTTACAACCAGGCATGAATGTCCCATCTTTATCAGGGTTTATCTCGACCAGCCCACTGGCAGGCACCACTAACTATAGAGCATAAATCTCGTTTTTCATTGGCATAATCAGCGCATAACCAAACATGAGTGTCCCTTCTTTATCAAAGTTTATCTCGGCAGCCCACTGGAAGGCACTGAAACGACACGAGTAAAAATTCAAAAAAAGGCGCATAGAAGAATGAAACTCACGACCTCAAAGATCCAACTACGTGTTGCTAGCCATTAGTACAAACGCATCCTGCTAACCCATGGCCGACGCGAATATTTAAGAACATATTGGAGTGTAAGAATCGAAATATTTATTCATTATTTCTAAACTT
>NW_021193548.1:0-4987 GCF_002162155.2 Triticum dicoccoides
GGTCATCGTTGCAATTAATAGGAAGTAATAAAGAAAGAGAGGTTTTCACATATAGATATAATATCTTGGACATCTTTTATGATTGTGAGCACTCATTAAAATATGACATGCTAAAGAGTTGACGTTGGACAAGGAAGACAACGTAATGGGTTATGTTTTCTTACATCTGATATAAATTATATTATCATGGATCATCCAACATGGTTGAGCTTGCCTTTCCCCCTCATGCTAGCCAAATTCATCGCACCAAGTAGAGATAGTACTTGTGCCTCCAAATACCCTTAAACCAGTTTTGCCATGAGAGTCCACTATACCTACCTATGGATTGAGTAACAACTTACTTGGAGGATCTTACTCAATCCATAGGTAGGTATAGTGGACTCTCATGGCAAAACTGGTTTAAGGGTATTTGGAGGCACAAGTACTATCTCTACTTGGTGCAAGCAATAAAAATTTTCTCTCTAAATATGTATGACTTATTAGTGTGGGAGAAATAAGCTTTATACGATCGTGTGATATGGAAGAAATAAAAGCGACAAACTGCATAATAAAGGTCCATATCACAAGTGGCAATATAAAGTGACGTTCTTTCGCATTAAGATTTTGTGCATCCAACTATAAAAGCACATGACAACCTCTGCTTCCCTCTACGAAGGGCCTATCTTTTACTTTTATCTCCTATCACTGGTAGAAAAAGGGCCTTTAGTCCCGGTTCGTAAGGGCCTTTAGTCCCGGTTGTGGAACCGGGACTAAAGGGAAGGTACTAATGCCCTGACCCTTTATTCCCGGTTCAATCCAGAACCGGGACTAAAGGCCCTCCACGTGGCTGGTCCACCTTTAGTCCCGGTTGGTAACACCAACCGGTACTAAAGGAAATTTTCTGATTTTTTTTGAAATATTTTTTTGAATTTTTTTATTTTCAAATTTCTGAATTATTTTAACCTCTAATCTCGAATCACCCCTCATCATTCCAAATCATCTAACTTCCCGAACGGTCACCCATCCTCTCAGTACTCCAGCCTGAGCACACTTAACTTCCGGGTTCTATTCTCCCTCGTTTCCAAGTCTGCACTTGTTGTTTTGCTGACAATAGTAAGATGCCAATCCTATTAACCCTCAGGAATTTAGCTTGAGCATGAAGTCACATATTTCACTGTTTGAGTTTGAAACTATTGTTCTAAAAAACAATAATTTTTTAGTAACACTAATATTTCTTGAATAAGTAGTTTGACCATTGTTTGACCACAGTTTGACCATAGTTTGACCAGATTTGACCAAAATTCAAAAAAGGTGAAATAATTATTTAATAACACTAATATTCTTGAATAATTATTTAGTAACACTAATACTTCTTGAATAAGTAGTTTGACCATAGTTTGACCAGATTTACTGAAATAAAAAAAAACTGAAATTTGAGCATAACTTTTTTTCCTTTTGGAATTTGAGGATTCTACAAATTTGCAAACAGGCCATAGGCCGTCTCCATCGGATGTAACTTTTCGAGTAGATGATTTTTCATATAAAAAACTTTTTAATCCGAGTTCGTATGCAAAAGTTATGCCCATTTTACAAATTCCAGAGAGATTTTGTAAATAAAGTCGAAATTCATATTTGTAAATTTTCCCAACAACTAGACCACATATCACATGGGAAACTTATTTTATTTTATTTTATTCTTATTGACATTTCCATCATTTTCTTTTGTTTTTTCTAAAACTGAAAAGGCGGTCCACAGGGGGGGGGAGTTTGAAAATGGGACCTTTAGTACCGGTTCGTGCCATGAACTGGTACTAATGCCTCAAAGCCCATTAGTCCCGGTTGGTGGCACCAACCGGGACTAAAGGTCTAACCTTTAGTACCGGTTGGTGCCACCAACCGGGACCAATGGGCATCGCACCCTTTAGTCCCGGTTCGTGGCACGAACTGGGACTAAAGGGCCCAGGTGAACCGGGACTAATGCCTTAGCCGCACGAACCGAGATAAATGCACCCATTGGTCCCGGTTCTGGACTGAACCGGGACTAATGGGCTTACCCGGCCTGGACCAAAGCCCCCTTTTCTACTAGTGTACCCTGCATAAGGGTCATGGTGATCTTCACCTTTCCTTTTTTACATTTTGTCCTTTGGCAAGCACAGTATGTTGGAAATATCCTGGTATATATGGCTAATTGGATGTGAGTTTTCATGAACTATTATTGTTGACATTATCCTTGAGGTAAAACGTTGGGAGGCAAAACTATAAGCCCCTATCTTTCTCTGTGTCCGATTAAAACTCCATACCCATAAGTATTGCGTGAGTGTCAGCAATTGTGAAAGACTATATGATAGTTGAGTATGTGGACTTGCTGAAAAGCTCTTATACATTGACTCTTTCCTATGTTACGATAAATTGCAATTGCTCCAATGACGGAGATTATAGTTTGTTAGTTTTCAATGAAGTTTACGATTCATACTTGAAATTGTGATTGAATTATTACTCTAGCATAAGAAATCATATGACAGGAATTATATAAGCCGCTGTTCTAAGAATGATCATGATGCCCTCATGTTTATATTTTTATTTTATCGACACCTCTATCTCTAAACATGTGGACATATTTTTCGATTTCGGCTTTCGCTTGAGGACAAACGAGGTCTAAGCTTGGGGGTGTTGATATGTCCATTTTGCATCATGCTTTTATATCGATATTTATTGCATTATGGGCTGTTATTACACATTATGTCACAATACTTATGTCTATTCTCTCTTATTTTACAAGGTTTACATAAAGAGGAAGAATGCCGGCAGCTGGGATTCTGAGCTAGAAAAGGAGCAAATATTAGAGACCTATTCTGCACAGCTCCAAAAGTCCCGAAACTTCATGAAAGACGTTTTCAGAATATATAAAAAATACTTAGCGGAAGAAGTTCACCAGGGGGGCCACACCCTGCCCACGAGGGTGGGGGCGCGCCCCCTACCTCGTGGGCCCCCTGGTGGCCCTCCGGTAGCCATCTTCTGCTATATGAAGTCTTTCGATGGAAAAAAAATCATAAGCCATCTTCTCGGACGAAACTCCATCGCCACGAGGCGGAACCTTGGCGTAACCAATCTAGGGATCTGGCGGAGCTGTTTTTCCGGGGAAACTTCCCTCTGGGAGGGGGAAATCATCGCCATCGTCATCGTCAACGCTCCTCTCATCGGGAGAGGGCAATCTCCATCAACATCTTCATCAGCACCATCTCCTCTCAAAACCCTAGTTCATCTCTTGTATCCAATTCTTGTCTCCAAGTCCGGGATTGGTGCTAGTAGGTTGCTAGTAGTGTTAATTACTTCTTGTAGTTGATGCTATTTGGTTTATTTGGTGGAAGATCATATGTTCAGATCCTATATGCATATTAATACCCCTCTGATTATGAACATGTTTATGCTTTGTGAGTAGTTACGTTTGTTCTTGAGGACATGGGAGAAGTCTTGCTATTAGTAGTCATGTGAATTTGGTATTCGTTCGATATTTTGATGAGATGTATGTTGTCTCTCCTCTAGTGGTGTTATGTGAACGTCGACTACATAACACTTCAACATTATTTGGGCCTAGAGGAAGGCATTGGGAAGTAATAAGTAGATGATGGGTTGCCAGAGTGACAGAAGCTTAAACCCTAGTTTATGCGGTGCTTCGTAAGGGGCTGATTTGGATCCATATGTTTCATGCTATGGTTAGGTTTACCTTAATACTTTTGTTGTAGTTGCTGATGCTTGCAATAGAGGTTAATCATAAGTGGGATTTTTGTCCAAGTAAGGACAGTACCCAAGCACCGGTCCACCCACATACCAAATTATCAAAGTACCGAACGCGAATCATATGAGCATGATGAAAACTAGCTTGACGATATTCCCATGTGTCTTCAGGAGCGCTTTTCTCTATATAAAAGTTTGTCCAGACTTGTCCTTTGCTAAAAAAAGGATTGTTCCACCTTGCTGCATTTTATTTACTTTTGTTACTTGTTGCTCGTTACAAATTATCCTATCACAAAACTATCTGTTACCACTTATTTTAGTACTTGCAGAGAATACCTTGCTGGAAACCGCTTATCATTTCCTTCTGCTGCTCGTTGGGTTTGATGTTCTTACTTATCGAAAGGACTAAGATAGATCTCCTATACTTGTGGGTCATCAGATACATACACATTTGGCTACAACTCGATACAACAAATAGTCCATAGCATAGCATACATAAAAAGATCAACTACTCCGACTCTGACTCGGTGATGTCCTCCTCCGACGTCTGAATGTAGGCGTCAAGATACCGCTCGTCCTCGGTGTCCCAGGACGGCGCTTCTACTAGCTTCAGGTTGAATTGAGCGGCGCGCTTCCGCGCACGCTTGTCCTCGTGATAGGCGGCTCGCTCTGCCCTCCTCCCCTCCCTCTCCGCCCTCCTTTGCTGGTAGAATAGCCGCTCATCGATGATGTCATGCGGGAAGTGTTCGCGCCACTGCGCCATGGCTACCTCATCCATCTCGGTGATGGCGAGGCGACGCTGCCGCCTCCGGTTGTCGCGACGTTCCTCGTCGGTGAAAAGTCACGGGAGAGGCGTGAGATCCTGCGCCCCCTCGGTCGTCGACACCTCAGGGAAGTTCATCTCCCGACGAGGCCACTGGAGGTGCCACGTCGCCGCATCGTACGCGCGGGCAGCCTCCTCGGCAGTGTCGAAGGTGCCGATGCTGATGACGCGATTCTCGCCAAACCGGATCATGGAGGGGCGCGCGCGGACTCTGCGGAAGTTCGAAGCTCCCAGAGCCCTTATCCCACCTCGGCGGCGCGGCGGCATGGTGGCGGGGGGCGGCGGCGAGGCGAGAGACTGGCAGCAGCGAGGCCAGAGAGCGGGGGTCATGGTAGGGTAGCTCTGGGACATCGAGAGAAAGGGGAACAAGGCCTATGCGCGAGCGCGCCCGAGCTGCACAACAGCAATGGTGGCAGCGGCGGCTAGGGTGTGTGGGGTGGGGAGGGAGAT
>NW_021193548.1:8235-15764 GCF_002162155.2 Triticum dicoccoides
ACCATGCGAGGCAGCTAGTGAAAGTAGAACTCGAATAGTGGTTAGTCGAGCCACAGGTGAGTAAGTATCAAAGAAGTCTTCACCTTCCTTTTGGGTATAACCCTTAGCCACGAGCCGAGCCTTGTACTTTTCAATAGTACCATCCGGCCTAAGCTTCTTCTTGAATACCCATTTGCATCCTATAGGTTTGCACCCATAAGGACGATCAGTTATCTCCCAAGTTTCATTCGCCAAGATGGAATCCATCTCGCTACGAACCGCTTCCTTCCAGTAGTCAGCATCTTCAGATGCATAGGCCTCTCAAATAGAACTGGGAGTGTCATCTATGAGGTACACAAGAAAATCATCACCAAAGGACTTTGCAGTCCTCTGTCTCTTGCTCCTAATAGGAACTTCATTGTTCTCCTCCACAGGACTTTCAAAGTGTTCCATCGAAATTGTAGGTTCGGTAATTGTAACTGGTTCCTGATTCGATGAACTAGGCATCTCCTGATTAGATGAGGTAGCCATATCCTTCATGGGAAAGATATCTTCAAAGAAAGTCGCATCATTCGACTCCATGATCATACCGACATGCATGTCAGGTACCTCAGATTTTACAACCAAGAATCCATAGCCAATGCTATGAAAAGCATATCCCAGGAAAACACAATCCACAGTCTTTGGTCCAAGATTCCGCTTCTTTGAAATTGGAGCATTGACTTTCGCCAAACAACCCCATGTTCGCAGATAAGAGAGTTTTAACCTTTTCTTCTCCCATTCCTCGAATGGAGTTATCTCTTTGTTCTTTGTGGGGACTCGGTTGACACTACACCACGACACTTTATTCCCTACTGATGTGTGTTGGAAAAAGTCGTTTTTGCCGACCGACAGTTAGTTGAAGAAACTTCTAAGTGATAGTTGGTTGGGAAAACAATTGTACAATGAGAGAGGGTCGGTCGGGAATACAAAAGTCTCTGCTGTCGAACAATCGGTCGGAAAAGATCGTATCCTCATCTAACGATCGGTCGGCAAATAACGCCGACCAACAGCAAGTGGTAAATGGGTCTGCGCGCACAGACGAATACATTTAGCGTGGCCCACCCGTGGTTTTTATTTTTTCTCTCAAAACCTAGAACTGGCCAGGGCGCCTCACTCAATCCCCTTTCTTCCTCGTCTCAATCCACCCCTCTCTCGTACGGTGCCGCCTAGGGTTGCGACTCACGCCACCGCCGACGGCCATCGCAAGGGCCATCCCTCCTTCCACCACCAGCCACCCCAATCGCGAGCTTCCACCTCCCCCTCCCTCCCATGGCGCCACTACCTCAACCCATGCCCAGCTCCCTCTTCCCACCTTTCCATGGCAGCAGATCTGAGGGGTGGGGGCAAGGGCCCTTCGCTCCCGGTGGTCTGAAGCGAGGCAGGCGGCCTTTGCTTCCTCCGCGTCCAGCGAAATAGGAACAAAGCGGCAGGTGGCCCCATATCTCCCATCTACTTTCGGTGACCACGAGTAGCCACCCATGGCGGCAACGACATGGGTAAGATCTTTCTCCTTCATATGGTCTCCCTCCTCTCCTCTATGCCTGTAGTATACAGATTTCAACCCCCAGCGATGGACCCAGGCACCACATTGGCCTAGCAATTTTATCTGAAGAAAACTAACTCTGCTTTGATTCATGGATTGGTTTTGCTATGAGCAGCAGTATTTCCTTCTTTCAGCATGTTATCCATTCAATATCTATTTTACCTGTGTGAATCCTTTCTTTCAGACCTAAAATGTTTCCTCAGAATGAATAATTTGTGCCCTTTGAATCATTGCTGCTATCCTCTGAACAATTCGATATTGATCTATTATTAAATGCCATTTAGTGGATGTGTGTTAGCTTATAAGATTACAAAAACATGAAACATTTCTCCTCTTGTTATTGTACTTAGCTTTCCACTGATGACAGGAAGAAGAAGGCCGTTCACAAGACTACGACCACTGATGACAAGAGGCTTCAAAGGACCTTGAAAAGGGTAGGAGCGAACACCATTCTTTGTATGGAAGAGGTCAACATTGTCAAGGATGACGTAGTTATTCAATTTCAAAATTCAAAAGGTGAAATGTTGACATGTTAAACCATTAATGCTATAGAACCAAGGATCCGCTTACACATTTCTTCTAACATTGGTCATTCTTGATTTCCTCCAGTGCAAGCATCCATCACTTCAAACACATGGGTAAGTCTTTCTTTAGAATTTCATCGCTTAATTGTTTCATCAAGTAGCTTTCTTTCTCTGGAGCAACTTAAATATCTTTAAGATATGTCAAATAGCTTTGGCAGTGGTCTGATCATTATTTGTACATTTGCTTTTAAGTTTGATCGCTATGTATATATTATTAATGTAGATGGCATATGATATCAACTTGAACTGCTTGTCCATCTAAATCAGTACCGTTATGTTTTCAAAGTGAGTTGCAGTGTACTTATGCCAATATCAGACTTGAATATGTACACCTTGCCTCAAACTCCAGTCTTAGTTACTATGTAGTATATTTTTCATTCATGTTCATATTTAAGTTTATTTATATATGAAATAAAAGTAGTTGCAAACCAAACTATTAAATTCCACTTGTACCATATATGTTCTTTCAGAGCAGTACTACATTCTTTGACTTGACATAACTGCAATTTCACCTTTGGCTCTTTACTTTTTCCAGACCTACAAGATCTGCTGGCAACACTAAGGCCCTGTTCGGCAGCTCTCCAGCTCCGTATAATACGGGAGCGGAAGGAGCGCAAGTTTTACACCTCCAGGAAAATGCACTGCGGGCCGCTCCGCTCTGGCCGCTCCAGGAGCAGAGCCACGGAGCTGAGGGCTGCCGAACACGGCCTAATCAACCAACTTCTGTAAGGTCTAACTGGTTTCGGATAGGTGAGTATTTTGACACATCTTGAGTTTTGTCATACTATTTGACTGGGTCTTTTTGCATTCTTTTTTCTTATTCTCACTTCCGCTGTGTAATTGAGGTTATGCCAGGTTGCTTGTTTTTCCTTATCTGGTCATATCGTCATGAATGATATGCCAAGTCTTATTTTTTGAGCATGCAAGTGATGAAACCTAGATTTCATTATTGTTTTGTCTTTGTGGTCGGTAACTAGCTGAAATAAATTTTGCATCATAGACATTAGCCACTAAAGATGACCAACTCCTTGATTCATAAGTGAGTCCGCATACTTTGTTAAGTTTGAGGATTGGTAATAAAATAGGTACTTACCATGATACATGAATTTTGTGGTTCCAAGATAAGTACCTATTTTATTATTTATGTACATGAATCTGGAACAAGAGGGTGCAACTGAATTGCTATACATGAATTTGGAACAAGAGGAAGAACTGAGGATTCTTCAAGAAGCTCCTTCTATTTATGCAAAATGGCGTTGTAGCCAGGTAAGATGTACATAGGCCTTTTCTGGTTGCTCATCTATCGATCATCCTCAGTCATTTGTGATTAGCATATGAAAGCACAAGCACGATTGTACTTTTCTTAGAATGAATGGAAGAACCACACCATCAGACTGGCGTACATTCATACTACTATATTGCGGTCCATCAGTCCCGAAACCTATAGCACATGGTGTCCTGGACTTTCCGAAACCTATAGCACAAGTCTATCTCTTTGTTAATATTCTGATGAAGTCTCGTGTCATAAGAAAGTTCATTAATACCAGCACTGGTCAAATGGTAAAGAACCAGCAAGTGTGTAGACTTACCATGTATTATTTGCAACACTTGAATTCACAATAGCTTGACCATCGAATCGGTACATCTATTGTACTAACAATATTGGGTTGCATGCATCATAAATTTGTGTTGTATGCATCGTGATAAAGGTTTTTTTCTCCTTCATAATAGTTGGATTAAAATGTGGAGGTAGAGTTTCATTTATTTTCTTTCCGTGCTGCGAGCCAAAATAGTCTTGTTCTTTGATTTCATCTAGTAATCATCCTAGGGGAGACCATTGCCTTTCCCAAATAACATTCCGGTCAGGTCTAGTGGTGTGGTAACCAAAGGAAGTTGCTACCTGTTGTGTGAGCATATACTATGTAACCAAAGGAGTATTATATATACCCGGGGGACGGGTCAAACTGGTCAGTACCATTGCTCACTTAAACAATTACTCTAATAAAATTTTGCTAGGATATTTTCTTTCCTTCTTTCTTTAGCCTGCGCATTTTGGTTGGATAGGCAGTGATATTCAGAATGCTCAAAGATCAGAACACATGTTTTGCTTCTGTTTCTGCTAGGCCATATAGAGATGGATTAGTTCTTAATGCAAGTGATATTGAAAGAAGTAAGTGTTGTGTACGATCGTCTAATGTTTTCTAAGTCCTAGCTCGTAGCACGGTTCCAGTTCTCGACTAGTAGTGGACTATTTCCACAACTTTTCATTGAATCAATAATCCATCTTGCACGCCATAACTCATCTCCATATTGTTGTCTGATAGAACTCAAGAGTTGAAGCTGAGGAAGATAATGATGGTGAAGAAGAAGATGATGAAGAGTGCATGGAATCTGGTCAGCATTGATTTATCATGGGATCCTAGCTCAAAGTGCATGAAAATCCCATGATGACCAGATTACATAAGTTAATCTGGACATAAGTTTATCATTATTTTACACTTTTAGTTCTTGGTCAGCATTGATTTGTTCTCTCCATCAAAAGAACTAATTGCTCAATTAAAAGAGAAGTGAAACAGAGACGTTGTCAATCTTTTTAACAATGTTCAGATTCATTTAATTGGTTTCCCTGTGTTTTATTGAACACTACAATATGATTTATGGTAAACGGGTACAGAGCCTACTTTCTACAATTAGTACAGAACACTGCTAGTTGCTCTTAATAATAGTTAAATTTGTCAGAACATTGTATCTTGTTTACACTGCTAGCTGCTTATTGCTTAATAGTAATAGTTAAATTTGGCATTACAGAACACTCCCATTGGCACATCCATAGTACAGAACAGAGCATAATACATCGCTAGTTGCTTTTAAAGTTGCTATTTCTGAATCCTGTCTCTAGGCCAATATAGTACATTGTATCTTTATCAAGATCTTGACTAACTATCCCTAAAAAAAAGATCTTGACTAACTATATTTCAATATGGCAGCACGCGTAATTTTTCCATTCTACCCAGCCATGAAGAAGGCGCCCACCCATGAGCTATTAATCAGTAAGTATCAGGAAAATCCTAGTATTTATAATCTGTACGTACAGATTAATAAGCAGTGTACATATATTTAGTTATCATGCAGATGCTGGTTATGCCTTCATAAATTGCAAAAGAAATGTGTAACCTGGTTCTACGTTTGAGATACTAATTCTAAATTTCTGATATATTTTTCCTTCTATGGCCTGAACAGTAAAGCAAATATTGGTCGTTCACACAACTCATTTTTATTTCTCTTATACCTATGACACTATTCCCTACGGACGTTTATTTCTTTTGGAAACAAGTGTTCGAATAATGGCTGTTGGGACCTATGCACAGTAACTTAAGTATGTCCCTAGGAACACTAAATGCTCAGCAATCGTACACAGGGCTTCTATGCCACATCCATGGCCACTGCTGGGAGTCGATTGGTGGTCTTCATGTTTCGAAATGCTAACTTTATAGATTAGATAAGTGTATTCCTCATTTTGTGCTCTTGTGTGCGCATAGTGCAGATATGGATTCTTTCTCTATTCAATTTCATAAATTAATTGAACATTCTAATAATTGATACTTCTTTAACTTCTGTAGGAAGCAAACATAAGGAAATGGACCATGAAGCTGGCGACCCGCGTCAAATGGATGTTCTAGCTTTCATTCTGTACAACTGATGTCTCATACTTGATTCTTTTTGTTGTCCTTCTGTAAGCCTGATGTATGGTGTCTTGTCTCGGTGCTTAGAATAGAATGAACTGTATGTATGTGACAATTAGTTAATGGAATAAAAATGGTTTGGTGCACCTGATGTGAACCTCATGTATTATGTCTTGTGATTATGCTTAGAACACATGAACTATATGTATGTGACAATCAATACATATGCTAATTAAAGTTGTGGTTGGCTAAACAAAATGTTGACGAATTATTGGTCGGGAAAAGAAAACGCCATCGGATTGTTGGTCGGCAAAACAAACCCATTCAAACAGTCGGTCGGGAAAGGCTACCACAAGGCCCAACAAAATGTTGGTCAGGAAAGAATAACCATCTGATAGTCGGTCGGGAAAGGCCCTTGGTTACCCTAACGGACTATTGGTCGGGAAAGGCCCATCGCAGGCCCAACAAACTGTTGGTCGGGAAAAATACCCCTTAGACATCAAGCAATCGGTCGGGAAAGATATGTCGGTCGGGAAAAGGCTTTCCCGTCTGGACTTTCCCCAACAGACAACATCGGTCGGCAATAGTCTTTCCCAACCGACTGTCTGTCGGCGCACATTGTTTTTCCGACCAACTTGTGTGTCGAGGATGTAGTGCTGTGGTGTAGTATCAGGACATGACATGCTGTCAATATCGCATCCCCCACCATGCCTTGGAGAGACCCGATATGTCTAACATGGCGTTAACCAAATCAGTTAGAGTACGGTTATTTCTTTCGGCCACCCCATTTGACTGAGGTGAGTAGGGAGGCGTCCTCTCATGGATTATACCATGTTCCGCACAAAAAGCATCAAACTCATTGGAAAAATACTCTCCACCACGGTCGGACCTAAGCCTCTGGATTTTCCGATCAAGTTGGTTTTCCACTTCAGCTTTATAGATCTTGAAAAAGTTCAAAGCCTCATCCTTAGATTTCAGAAGATACACACGGCAGTATCTAGTGGAGTCATCGATTAACGTCATGAAATATTTCTTTCCACCTTTTGTCAACACACCATTCATTTCACATAGATTTGAATGTATGAGCTCTAGTGGTGCAAGATTTCTTATTTCCGTAGTTCTGTGAGACTTACGAGGTTGCTTAGCTTGCACACACACTTGACAGTTAGATCCCTTGACGGTGGTGAAACTAGGGATTAAGTTCAACTTCGCTAGTCGCGACATGCAACCAAAGCTAACATGACAAAGATGTGAATGCCACACATTGGATTCACTATTGTTGCAAATATGATTAACAACTTTATTGCAAACGTCTGATAAGGATAAACGAAACAAGCCTCCTGACTCATAGCCTTTACCAACAAAGGTTCCATACTTGGATATTACAAATTTATTCGACTCAAAGACAAGCTTGTAGCCATCTCTACACAGAAGAGATCCGCTAACAAGATTTTTATTGATGGAGGGGACATAATGCACGTTCTTCAGCCGCATGATCTTCCCCGAAGTAAACTTCAGATCGACCGTGCCAACACCAGAACAGAAGCACTTGAACTATTGCCCATCAACATGGTTGAAGTCCCTGCGGTCTGATAAGACGAAAACATGGAAATATCACCGCATACATGCACATTAGCACCCGTGTCAATCAACCAGTCAGGAGAATGACATACTGAAAGAATAGTGGGAAATATACCA
>NW_021193549.1:0-1820 GCF_002162155.2 Triticum dicoccoides
TCGATTCGTGCCAACCCAACAGACACTTTCGGAGATACCCGCAGTGCACCTTTATAGCCACCCAGTTACGTTGTGACGGTTGGTACACCCAAAGCATTCCAACGGTATCCGGGAGTTGCACAATCTCATGGTCTAAGGAAATGATACTTGCATTAGAAAAGCTTTAGCATACGAACTACACGATCTTGTGCTAGGCTTAGGATTGGGTCTTGTCCATCACATCATTATCCTAATGATGTGATCCCGTTATCAACGACATCCAATGTCCATGGTCAGGAAACCGTAACCATCTACTGATCAACGAGCTAGTCAACTAGAGGCTTACTAGGGACATGGTGTTGTCTATGTATCCACAGATGTATCTGAGTTTCCTATCAATACAATTCTAGCATGGATAATAAATGATTATCATGAACAAGGAAATATAATAATAACCAATTTATTATTGCCTCTAGGGCATATTTCCAACAGTCTCCCACTTGCACTAGAGTCAATAATACAGTTCACATCGCTATGTGATTAACACTCAAGGTCACATCCCCATGTGACTAACACCCAAAGAGTTTACTAGAGTCAACAATCTAGTTCACATTACCATGTGATTAACACTCAATGAGTTCTGGGTTTGATAATGTTATGCTTGTGAGAGATGTTATAATCAACGGGTCTGAACCTTTCAGATCCGTGTGTGCTTTACAAATCTCTATGTCATCTTGTAGATGCAGCTACCACGCTCTATTTGGAGCTATTCCAAATAACCGTTCTACTAAACGAATCTAGTTTACTACTCAGAATCATCCAGATTAGTGTCAAAGATTGCATCGCCGTAACCCTTTACGACGAACTCTTTTACCACCTCCATAATCGAGAAAATTCCTTAGTCCACTAGTTACTAAGGATAAGCTTGACCGTTGTCCTGTGATCCATTCCTAGATCACACTTGTACCCCTTGACTGACTCATGGCTTGGCACACTTCAGGTGCAGTACACAACATAGCATACTTTAGAGCCTACGTCTAAAGCATAGGGGACGACCTTCGTCCTTTCTCTCTATTCTGCCGTGGTCAGGTCTTGAGTTTTTTTACTCAATACTCATACCTTATAACACAGCCAAGAACTCCTTCTTTGTCGATCTATTTTGAACTCCTTCAAAATCTTGTTACGATTTGTATTCATTTGAAAGTACCATTAAGCGTTTTTGATCTATCCTTATAGATCTTGATGCTCAATGTTCAAGTAGCTTAATCCAGGTTTTCCATTGAAAAACACTTGTCAAATAACCCTATATGCTTTCCAGAAACTCTACATCATTTCTGATCAACAATAGTCAACAACATATACTCATCAGAAATTCTATAGTGCTCCCACTCACTTTATTGGAAATACAAGTTTCTCATAAACTTTGTATAAACCCAAAATCTTTGATCATCTCATCAAAGCGTACATTCCAACTCCGAGATGCTTACTCCAGTCCTTAGAAGGGTTGCTGGAGCTTTGCATACTTGTTAGCATCTTTCAGGATTGTCAAAAACTTCTGGTTTTATCACATACAACCTTTCCTCAAGAAAATCGTCGAGGAAACGATGTTTTAACATCCTATCTGCAAGATTTCATAAATAATGCAGTAATTGCTAATATAATTCCAACAGACTCTTAGCATCGCTATGAGTGAGAAAGTCTTATCGTAGTCAACTCCTTGAACTTGTCGGAAAACATCTTAACGACAAGTCGAGCTTTCTTAATGGTGATACTTACCATCATTGTCTATCTTCCTTTTAAAATCCACATGTACCCAACAGCCTTACGACCATCAAGTAGTT
>NW_021193550.1:0-1193 GCF_002162155.2 Triticum dicoccoides
TCTAAATGTGAATTCTGGTTGTCAGAAGTGACCTATCTGGGTCATGTAATATCTGGTAAAGGTATTGCTGTTAACCCTGAGCGAGTTCAAGCCGTCCTTAATTGGACTCCACCTGAATCGGTCAAGCAAGTTCGGAGTTTTCTGGGCTTAGCGAGTTATTGTCGTCGCTTCGTCGAGAACTTCTCCAAAGTTGCTAAACCTCTAACCGAACTCCTCAAGAAAGATAAGAAGTTCGAGTGGACTCCACAATGTGAGCACAGTTTTCAGGAACTGAAAAGACGCCTGACTTCTGCTCCCGTACTGGTACCGCCAGACTTCTCCAAGGACTTTGTTATCTACTGCGACGCCTCGCGACAAGGACTAGGTTGCATTCTCATGCAAGATCGACACGTAATTGCCTACGCTTCACGGCAATTGCACCCACATGAGGAGAATTATCCTACTCATGATCTAGAGCTTGCAGCCGTAGTCTATGCACTTAAGATGTCACATCCCTAGCTTCAGGCATTGCTCTAGGTTAGCTTCATGTGTGCATCATGTCTATATTTTTGAAACTTGAATTGAGGAATATTGGAAGCCTCAAAACCCTAAATAAAAGAGGGGCAAGAAACCCTAGAAATCTTATTCATTGCTCCAAAAGGCTCTTCTTAAATGTTTGATAATTTTTGGTAAGGGTTCTGGTCCCAACCAAAATATTGAACATTTTTAAGGAATTATTTTTGGGACATTGAATTTAAATCATAGCTATTTGAATTGGACTTATATCTACTGTTAAATAAATATAGGTCCAATAATTCTGAAATATTCTTATGGAGCATTGTTTTAATTCTTTTAGCTCCTAAAAATATTGTCAGAAGCAAAATAAATTGAATTGGTTTCAAAACCAAATTCAAAACAAACCTGCAAAATAGAAAACAGAGTTAAAACAAAACAGAGAGAAAAAAATAAAAGGAGTAAAGCCTACCTGGTCTCACCCGTGCAGCCCACCAGCCGGCCCAGCTTCCCCCCCCCCTGGCCGGCCCAGCCCACCTCCTCCCCCCTTGTCCTCTTCTTCCTCTGCCAGTAGGCAGAGGCGAGGCGTGGCGCGCGCCGAAGAGCTCCGGCCACCTCCTGCTTCGCGCTGGAGGCCTCCCCCTTCGAGCCTATCCATGCGTGGAGACGCCACGCAGCCGCCCGGAGCCGTCCAGCCTCCC
>NW_021193551.1:0-1245 GCF_002162155.2 Triticum dicoccoides
CGGGAACCCAGGCCCACCTCTACCGGGATGGAGCCACCTGCCCCTTCAGCCCCCATCTCCAAACAGTATCACCAGTAATGTAACAGTGTAAAGTATATAGTATATGCCCGTGATCACCTCCCGAAGTGATCACAGCCCAGTAGTATAGCATGGCAGACGGACAAGAGTGTAGGGTCACTGATGGAACACTAGCATCCTATACTAAGCATTTAGGATTGCGGGTAAGGTATCAATGACTGTAGCAGCAATGACAGGCTATGCATCAGAATAGGATTAACGGAAAGCAGTAACATGCTACACTACTCTAATGCAAGCAGTATAGAGAAGAGTAGGCGATATCTGGTGATCAAAGGGGGGGCTTGCCTGGTTGCTCTGGCAAGAGAGAGGGGTCGTCAACTCCGTAGTCGAGCTGGGCAGCAGCAGCGTCGGTCTCGGTGTCTAGCGAGAGAAGAGGGGGAAGAAACAATAAATATAATGCAAACAAATGCATGACGATGCATGACATGACAAAGCGTGATGCTAGGTGTGCCCTAACGCGGTACGAGGTGGTACCGGTGAAGGGGGGAAACATCCGGGAAATTATCCCCGGTGTTTCGCGTTTTCGGACAGACGAACTGGAGGGGGAAAGTTGCGTGTTTGCGATGCTAGGGATGCGTGGCGGATGAACGGGCCGCATATCCGAATTCGTCTCGTCGTTCTGAGCAATTTTCATGTACAAAGTTTCTCCATCCGAGTTACAGATTATTTTATATGATTTTTCAAAGTTTTATTCATTTTCTGAAATTATTACTAATTCAAAATTAATAGACAAAATGCTATGGGTACCCAGCCCTGTGTACACAGAATGTACACAGAGGCTGACAAGTGGGCCAGGGGGACCCAGTTGACCACTCAACGTTTGACTGGTCAACAGGGGTGGGACCCCCGTGTCATTGACTGTTTTAGTTAATTAGGGATTAGGCTAATCAAACTACTGTTCAATTAAACTAACAGATTAATTAGTTTAATTAACTAGGATTAATTAACTTACTTAATTTAATTAATTAATTAATTAAGTTTATTTATTTTTAATAATTATTATTTTTTTAAAAAAAATCCTCTCTTTTTTTTAAATCTTTTTTTTTGTTCTGGGCGGGGCCCCGTTCGTCATAGGGCCAGGGGGGCCTTGCGGGCGCTGGGTGTAGGCCGCGGGCGCCACCCGTTAACGGGCGAACTCGGGCGGCCGCCGCAGGCGCGCGCGCCAGC
>NW_021193552.1:0-640 GCF_002162155.2 Triticum dicoccoides
CCCCACCTGTCATGGACACAGGGGAGGGTCCTGCCGTGGTCAACGTGGGTCAACCCCACCGGCGGCTTGACGCCGGCGAGGCCAGCCGCGGTGGCGAGCCTCGGGTTTTGCCCACAGGGCTCGGTTTGGCGCGCGGAGCACAGCTTCGGGATGCGGACGCTCGTCCGCATCCAACTGTGGTGGTGGCGCGGCCGGGAAGTGGCCGGAGTGGTGCCGGCGACGAGCTCGGCGGCGGCCGAAGCTCGGGTGCAAGTGGGGATGGGCCTGCGGTGCGCAAACAAGCGCGGCGAAGTGCCACGGAGGCTCCACGCGATGCGGGGAGCGCGTTGGGCGCATGCCCGGGACCAAATGGTCACCGGAGCATCACCGGCGACGAGTGCGGCGGCGGCGAAGGTTCGGCCATAGTGGAGACGACAGCTAGAGGGCGAGCGCGACTAAGTGGGGAGGGGGAAACGACGGAGGAGCTCACGGGGGTTGCGACGGTGGCCTCGGGAAGCTCGGGGAGGCGTCGGAGGCGGCGAATCGACGGCGGTGAGCTTCGGTGGCCGGCGACGGAACGACGATGGTGGCGGCGTTGCAGGGCTTCCGGAGGGCCGTGGGTCGGTGGGGAGGAAGGAGGGGGTCGAGGCGGAGCCTCTGG
>NW_021193553.1:0-1080 GCF_002162155.2 Triticum dicoccoides
GCATCTTCATAGGAAACCCAAAACAGTTGGGTATACCTCCTAATTCAGATCCGAAAGCAATATGGATTGTTTCTAGAATCGGGTCCTTTCTCGAGGAAAAGTTTCTCTCGAAAGAATTGAGTGGGAGGATGGTGGAGACTTGATGAGGTTATTGAACCGTCTCTTCAACTAGTGTGTGACAGGGCACAGGGAGTTGTTCCTGTGGCACCTACACCAATTGAAGTGGAAGCTTATGATATTGATCATGAAACTTCGGATCAAGTCACTCCCAAACCTTGTAGGATGACAAGGATGCGTACTACTTCAGAGTGGTACGTAATCCTGTCTTGAAGGTCATGTTGCTAGACAACAATGAACCTACGAGCTATGGAGAAGCGATGGTGGGCCCGGATTCCGATAAATGGCTTGAGGCCATAAAATCCAAGAGAGGATCCATGTATGAAAACAAAGTGTAGACTTTGGCAGAACGGCTCGATGGTCGTAAGGCTAATGAGTACAGATGGATTTCAAAAGGAAGACGGACAATGATGGTAAATGTCACCATTAAGAAAGCTCGACTTGTCGTTAAGATGTCTTCCGACAAGTTCAATGAGTTGACTACGATGAGATTTTCTCACTCGTAGCGATGCTAAGAGTCTGTTGGAATTATATTAGCGATTACTGCATTATTTATGAAATCTTGCAGATAGGATGTCAAAACATTGTTTCCTCGACGATTTTAATGAGGAAAGGTTGTATGTGATACAACCGGAAGGTTTTGTCAATCCCGAAAGATGCTAATAAGTATGCAAAGCTCCAGCAATCCTTCTAAGGACTGGAGTGAGCATCTCGGAGTTGGAATGTATGCTTTGATGATGATCAAAAAATTTGGGTTTGTACAAAGTTTATGAGAAACTTGTATTTCCAAAGAAGTGAGTGGGAGCACTATAGAATTTCTGATGAGTATATGTTGTTGACATATTGTTGATCAGAAATGACGTAGAATTTCTGGAAAGCATATAGGGTTATTTTGAAAGTGTTTTTCAATGGAAAGCCTGGATTAAGCTACTTGAACATTGAGCATCAAGATCTATAAGGATA
>NW_021193554.1:0-645 GCF_002162155.2 Triticum dicoccoides
GGGAGAGGAGAGGGGAAGGGGATCTAGGGCGAGGGAGAGGGCGAGGGAGAGGGAAGGCGAGGAGAGGGCGAGGGAGGGAGAGGGCGAGGGCGAGGGCGAGGGGGAGGGTCAGGGCAGCGGCGGCGGCGGCGGTGGATCGAGAGGGAGAGGGAACTGGCGAGGGGGAGAGGGAAAGGGGGGATCGGGTGAAGGGGGAGAGGGAAGGGGGATCGGGCGAAGGGGCACAATACTAATGGCGCACCTCACCGCGGTGCGCCATTAGCATGTCCATACTAATGGCGCACCTCACCGTGGTGCGCCATTAGTATTTTTTTTATTTCAACTCGAGCCAACAGGTTATGTACCACCAGAACTGATCCACATCAAGTCCCCTCTACTAGCTCGACTGGTCAGCAGCCAGTTCTCACACCAGGAGGTCCTGGGTTCGACTCCCAGGCTCCACAATTTTTTTTAGCATTTAAAAAGCTGTTTCATACTTATTTGTGTTTAAATATGTTCAAACTTGTTTAAATAATAACAGTAATATTTTTTATAAGACAGTAGCATTTAAAAATCTGTTTGATACTTATTTTTTTTATAAGACGGTGCGCGGGGTGCGGGGGGTCAGCGGCGGCGGTTGAGTAGGGGAATCGAGGGTGCGGGGGG
>NW_021193555.1:0-2525 GCF_002162155.2 Triticum dicoccoides
GTAGACAACACTCTCCACTCTCGTTGCTATGCATCACCATGATCTTGCGTGTGCGTAGGAATTTTTTTGAAATTACTACGTTCCCCAACAGTGGCATCCGAGCCTAGGTTTTTATGGTTTGATGTTATATGCATGAGTATAACACAAGTGAGTTGTGGGCGATATAAGTCATACTGCTTACCAGCATGTCATACTTTGGTTCGGCGGTATTGTTGGATGAAGCGGCCCGGACCGACATTACGCGTACGCTTACGCGAGACTGGTTTTACCGCCGTGCTTTGCACACAGGTGACTAGCGGGTGTCAGTTTCTCCAACTTTAGTTGAACCGAGTGTGGCTACGCCCGGTCCTTGCGAAGGTTAAAACAGCATCAACTTGACAAACTATCGTTGTGGTTTTGATGCGTATGTGAGATTGGTTCTTGCTTAAGCCCGTAGCAGCCACATAAAACTTGCAACAACAAAGTAGAGGACGTCTAACTTGTTTTTGCAGGGCATGATGTGATGTGATATGGCCAAGACATGATGCTATATTTTATTGTATGAGATGATCATGTTTTGTAACCGAAGTTATCGGCAACTGGCAGGAGCCATATGGTTGTCGCTTTATTGTATGAAATGCAAACGCCCTGTAATTGCTTTACTTTATCACTAAGCGGTAGCGATAGTCGTAGAAGCAATAGATGGCGTAAACGACAACGATGCTACGATGGAGATCAAGGTGTCGCGCCGGTGACGATGGTGATCATGATGGTGCTTCGCAGATGGAGATCACAAGCACAAGAAGATGATGGCCATATCATATCACTTATATTGATTGCATGTGATGTTTATCTTTTATGCATCTTATCTTGCTTTGATTGACGGTAGCATTTTAAGATGATCTCTCACTAAAAATTATCAAGTAGTGATCTCCCTGAGTATGCACCGTTGCCAAAGTTCGTCGTGCCCAGACACCACGTGATGATCGGGTGTGATAAGCTCTACGTCCATCTACAACGGGTGCAAGCCAGTTTTGCACACGCAGAATACTCAGGTTATACTTGACGAGCCTAGCATATGCAGATATGGCCTCGGAACACGGAGACCGAAAGGTCGAGCGTGAATCATATAGTAGATATGATCAACATAAGATGTTCACCATTGAAAACTACTCCATCTCACGTGATGATCGGTTATGGTTTAGTTGATTTGGATCACGTGATCACTTAGATGACTAGAGAGATGTCTGTCTAAGTGGGAGTTCTTAAGTAATATGATTAATTGAACTAAAATTTATCATGAACTTAGTACCTGATAGTATCTTGCTTGTCTATGTTGTTTGTAGATAGATGGCCCGTGCTGTGGTTCCGTTGAATTTTAATGCGTTCCTTGAGAAAGCTAAGTTGAAAGATGATGGTAGCAACTACGCGGACTGGGTCCGTAACTTGAGGATTATCCTCATTGCTGCACAGAAAAATTACGTCCTGGAAGCACCGCTGGGTGCCAGGCCTGCTGCTGATGCAACTGACGACGTTAAGAACGTCTGGCAGAGCAAAGCTGATGACTACTCGATAGTTCAATGTGCCATGCTTTACGGCTTAGAACCGGGACTTCAACGATGTTTTGAACGTCATGGAGCATATGAGATGTTTCAGGAGTTGAAGTTGATATTCCAGAAGAATGCCCGGATTGAGAGATATGAAGTCTCCAATAAGTTCTATAGCTGCAAGATGGAGGAGAATAGTTCTGTCAGTGAGCACATACTCAAGATGTCTGGGTATTGTAATCACTTGATTCAACTGGGAGTTACACTTCCGGATGATAGCGTCATTGACAGAATTCTCCAATCACTTCCACCAAGCTACAAGAGCTTCGTGATGAACTATAATATGCAAGGGATGGATAAGACGATTCCCGAGCTCTTCGCAATGCTAAAGGCTGCGGAGGTAGAAATCAAGAAGGAGCATCAAGTGTTGATGGTTAACAAGACCACTAGTTTCAAGAAAAAGGGCAAGGGGAAGAAGAAGGGGAACTTCAAAAAAAAAAACAGCAAGCAAGTTGCTACTCAAGAGAAGAAACCCAAGTCTGGACCTAAGCCTGAAACTGAGTGCTTCTACTGCAAGCAGACTGGTCACTGGAAGCGGAACTGCCCCAAGTATTTGGCGGATAAGAAGGATGGCAAGGTGAACAAAGGTATATGTGATATACATGTTATTGATGTGTACCTTACTAGAGCTCGCAGTAGCACCTGGGTATTTGATACTGGTTCTGTTGCTAATATTTGCAACTCAAAACAGGGACTACGGATTAAGCGAACACTGGCAAAGGACGAGGTGACGATGCGCGTGGGAAATGGTTCCAAAGTCGATGTGATCGCGGTCGGCACGCTACCTCTACATCTACCTTCGGGATTAGTATTAGACCTAAATAATTGTTATTTGGTGCCAGCATTGAGCATGAACATTATATCTGGATCTTGTTTGATGCGAGACGGTTATTCATTTAAATCAGAGAATAATGGTTGTTCTATTTATATGAGTAATAT
>NW_021193556.1:0-1072 GCF_002162155.2 Triticum dicoccoides
ATCACGAAGTTCTACTAACTTGGTGATGGTGACTAGAGAATTCTGTCAATCACTATCTTATCTGGAAGATTAACTCCCACTTGATTCAAGCGATTGAAGTACCCAGACAATCTGAGCACATGCTCACTAGTTGAGCGATTCTCCTCCATCTTTTAGCTATAGAACTTGTTGGAGACTTCATATCTCTCAACTCGGGTATTTGCTTGAAATATTAACTTCAATTCCTGGAACATCTCATATGGTCCATGACGTTCAAAACGTCTTTGAAGTCCCGATTCTAAGCCGTTAAGCATGGTGCACTAAACTATCAAGTAGTCATCATATTGAGCTAGCCAGACGTTCATAACTTCTGCATCTGCTCCTGCAATAGGTCTGTCACCTAGCGGTGCATTAAGGACATAATTCTTCTGTGCAGCAATGAGGATTTAACCTCAGATCACGGATCAAATCCGCAACATTGCTACTAACATTTTTCAACATAATTTACTCTAGGAACATATCAAAATAAACACAGGGAAGCAACAACGCGAGCTATTGATCTACAACATGATTTGCAAAATACTACCAGGACTAAGTCCATGATAAATTTAAGTTCAATTTAATCATATTACTTAAGAACTCCCACTTAGATAGACATCCCTCTAATCCTCTAAGTGATCACGTGATCCAAATCAACTAAACCATAACCGATCATCACGTGAGATGGAGTAGTTTTCAATGGTGAACATCGTTATGTTGATCATATCTACTATATGATTCACGCTCGACCTTTCGGTCTCCGTGTTCCGAGGCCATATCTGCATATGCTAGGCTCGTCAAGTTTAACCTGAGTATTCTGCGTGCGCAACTGTTTTGCACCCGTTGTATTTGAACGTAGAGCCTATCACACCCGATCATCACGTGGTGTCTCAGCACGAAGAACTTTTGCAACGGTGCATACTCAGGGAGAACACTTCTTGATAATTTAGTGAGAGATCATCTTATAATGCTACCGTCAATCAAAGCAAGATAAGATGCATAAAAGGATAAACATCACATGCAATCAATATAAGTGATATGATATGGCCATCAT
>NW_021193557.1:0-1112 GCF_002162155.2 Triticum dicoccoides
TTCTCCTCAACAATACCACATCTAATCATGCCAGTTTGTAATTCCTGATAATATTCTTCTACAGAATTTTTTCCTTGTCTTAAGCGCTGTAATTTTTGAAGCAATTCACGTTGATAATATGGTGGAACCCAACGCGTACGCATAGCAGTTTTCAAAGCAGCCCAAGTAGTTGGAATAGGATATAATCTACAATGTTCAGACCACCATACACATGCAAAACTAGTGAAAGCACAAACAGCAGCAGCAACTCGTCTCTCCTCAGGATATTGTAAACATGTAAATCGTTGTTCAGTTTTTAACTCCCAAGTAAGATATATATCAGGAACATATCTACCCTCAAATGGTGGAATATTCAATTTCAGTTTAGGAATATGGACATCATCTCGTACCTGAGGTGGTGGTGCAGGCCTACCATTACGAATATATACCTGAGGTCGACCTGCTGGTGGTGGTGCAGGTGGCTGCACGTAGTGCTGATTTTGATCAACCTCATCCTCATAATCGCCCGCATACTCATCATCCTCCTGGGTACCAGCAGCAGCAGTAGCAGGAGCCAAAGAAGCACCAACAGCAGTAGCAGCGGCACCAGAATTTTGTCCTGGCTCAATAGGAACACGCTGTGCTCGTCCATACTGATTCGGAAGGGGACGTAGTTGTTGTTGTTGCAGAGGTGCGACAGGTGCAGCCGGTGGTGGAAGACGCGCAAGCAGTTCATTAAATCTGTTATCGAGCTTTGTTTCGAACGTCTTCTCAAGGCCAGTGATCTTCTCCATGGCCTCTTCAAAATTGTTCAGCACATCTTGTACCTGTTCAGTCATCATTTGCTGAAACTTATCATGAAGCTCCTTGTTCGATAAGTTCTCCCAGTCAATCTCGTCGGCTTGTGATCCTGGCATGGTTAGCAGCAATAGAAACACACAAGAATATGATCCTACAGACTACTAAGAAGTGGTGGTGGTGTATCACAAATCCGTCAAGCAAATCTCAAATTCTTACCAGTTCTTACCCAGCAGCAGGCGGTGATCGGCAACCGTTGTAGTCAAAAACTCTCAAAGCTTGGATAGAGCAATTACCAGGGAGAGTCAAACACACGACGTAGATGTATGTGGAGC
>NW_021193558.1:0-1024 GCF_002162155.2 Triticum dicoccoides
TAGTGCGAACTAGTGATACTACCACTAACTCAGACCGATCCGTAGTAGTCCTCGTAGAAGTCACCTCCATAGCCTGGGAGCTCAACATGATCATCCGGAAACAGACGATCTCGCGGAGCTTGTGGACCATAGGGGCTAGGATGAGGCCTTGGACCAACAAACGGTGGCCTGCGGGGCCCGCGAGGTGGGGTGATGCCTCCTACATCACGCCAAACCATCACGTCTGGCAGAGCAGATCTCACAGGATAGAGATCGCGCATATCTGAGAATCCAGCTTGCACCGCCGGTGCGAACCGAGTCAAAGTGGCCCAGTGGTCAGCACGGGTATTGAAGAGCTCTAACCTTAAGGCCCGATTTTCACGGTCCTTATCCTCGAGCATCTCAGCAGTGGTGCGAGTCCGTGAATCCTCCTGAGTGGGGTCAGCATAGATAGCCTGGAGATACCCTTGTGCTCCCGGAAGTGATCCTGGCATATACCAGAAATCAGAGTCCCGAAATAGACCAGATCTGACTCGCATAATGGTCATCATAGAGTAGGCGGCGTCCTGCACAGCCATCTCAATAGTAACCCCGAGTCCATAGGAGCAGTGAAGAGGCTCGGTGGATCCAGGATAAGATGGAAATATCCTAACAGTACAGAGATACTGGCTTTGATTGAAGTCCCGAAATTGCTCTTCGACCGTGTACTCGGGATACCAGCGGTATCCAGCCTCAGTCATTACCCTGACCAACTTGGCAGTATGGCCGGGTACATCTAGGCATCGAGTCAGGCGAACCACTTGATTGAGGTCGCGAGTGGCCATCTGAAAGCACAATCATAATGCAAGGGCATTAGAGTTTCTAGCAAAATTTCGGCAGCATAACAGCTGTAAATGCTCAAGAAGGATTTTGAGACATTTGACAAAGGATTTCATACACACTCAACATCATCATATCAAAGTTCTGAATCCATTCTAACAACATAATGTGGTAGTAGAACTGAACTAGGCTTGTATCCATCAATCTTATAAGGTACTACTGATTA
>NW_021193559.1:0-651 GCF_002162155.2 Triticum dicoccoides
GTCCGCCTCGACTCGCGTTACGCTAAGATAGGGTGGCAGTGGTGTCACGTGCTCGTCTCAGCGTCCGTCGTCGCTACCGCGACGATGTCCGGCTCGACTCGCGTGACGCTAAGACAGGGTGGCAGTGGTGTCACGTGCTCGTCTCGGTGTCCGTCGTTGCTACCGCGACGATGTCCGCCTCGACTCGCGTGACGCTACGATAGGGTGGCAGTGGTGTCACGTGCTCGTCTCGGTGCCCGTCGTCGCTACCGCGACAACGTCCGCCTCGACTCGCGTGACGCTAAGACAGGGTGGCAGTGGTGTCACGTGCTCGTCTCGGCGTCCGTCGTCGCTACCGCGACGGCGTCCGCCTCGACTCGCGTTACGCTAAGACTGGTTGGGAGTGGTGTCACGTGCTCGTGTCGGTGTCCGTCGTCGCTACCGCGACAACGTCCGCCTTGACTCGCTTTACGTTAAGACAGGGTGGGAGTGGTGTCACGTGCTCGTCTCGGCGTCCATCGTCGCTACCGCGACGACGTCCGCCTCGACTCGCGTTACGTTAAGACAGGGTGGCAGTGATGTCACGTGCTCGTCTCGGCGTTCGTCGTCGCTACCGCGACTACGTCCGCCTCGACTCGCGTTACGCTAAGATAGGGTGGCAGTGGTGTCACG
>NW_021193560.1:0-699 GCF_002162155.2 Triticum dicoccoides
GGGGGGAATTTCGTGGCCCTTGGTGGAGGGGTCCGAAATCAACCCTATCTCTTGTTTCCCCACACATACGGACTCTAAAAATAGCCTATACTTATGTATTTCGAAATTACATGGGCCTGGCCCAATAATAAGGTGACGCAGCACCTAAAATAGCCTCGGGACGAAATTTGTGAAGTGGCATCTTGTATATTTCGTCCAAGGCTTCACGCACCCATTATGGTGGCTTCAAAGTCCTGAAATCATCACTTGTAACTCCGTTCTTGTTCCCCTTGCGCATGCCATCATCTCCATGCTTGTTCTTGCTCCAATGTTCATCCTTCTCCAAGCTAGGGCCTTCATTTGTAAGCAAAACAAATGTATCCAATTTAGGCAGCATCATATTCTCATGAACATTAGAATCATTACCAAGAAACGAAAGTACCTGGTAATTTAGTTGGCGTGCACGAGCTCTAGTAATTGGTCCAGTATGTATAGCAGCAGGGGCTGTGGGTGTAACAATTGTATTGATGTCCTCATCATCCTCCCCTTCTTGAAATGAAGTCGTCCTCGACGGAAGTTCATCTTCCTCACCCAAATAAGGCTTCAAATCTGCAATGTTAAAAGTGGGACTAACCCCAAAATCTGCAGGCAGCTCAAGTTTATATGCATTATCATTTATTTTCTCTAACACCTTAAAGGGACCATCAGCACGTGGCATTA
>NW_021193561.1:0-698 GCF_002162155.2 Triticum dicoccoides
AGGTTGCTCGGTGAGATTTTACAGTTTTTCGTAGTTTAGATCGAGTCTGTTCTTCATACCTACAGTCCACGAAAAAGCCAAAAAAAAAATTAGGGTTAGTTCATCATATCCGAACCAATCTGAGCCTTTGCATAATCTTTTTAGGGTTTTGCTTTGTTGAATTTGCGGTTGCATCGTCGTGTCTAGTTGCTGGTCTTAGAGTCTAGTCTTTTAGAGTTTCGAGTTCTGGTCATAAGTTGTCACGCCGCCGCCGCACCATCATCATCGCCCCTGCCATCTACCACCACCGCTTATCCGCCACCCCTCCGAATCCGTATCCATATACCACCTCCAATCCGTGTCCATATACCACCACCAATCCATATCCATATACTACCACCGTTGCCATATACCACCACCATATATCCACCACCAATCCGAGTTCCTTGCATATTAGGTTTGTTTTTGAGATCCATCTAGATTCCGATTCGTGTTTCCTTGCCGGAGTAGGTTTCGGGAAAAAAAAAAGAGTCGGGTAGCCACGCTCCGTTTAGGCCCAAAATTTTTCGAAAACGCATTTTTCGAAAAAAAATTCTGGCTATCCTATTTTTAGGTGTTTCTGAGTGTTTTGAGACAGGTGCCATTATATGAAGTTTTTTTTGACCCGTTTCCAGTTTTTGGGTCCGGGCAGTAAAAAAAAAAAAAATTGGTCAAAAAAA
>NW_021193561.1:5573-55016 GCF_002162155.2 Triticum dicoccoides
GCTATACATACTGGACCAATTACTAGAGCTCGTGCACGCCAACTAAATTACCAGGTACTTTCGTTTCTTGGTAATGATTCTAATGTTCATGAGAATATGATGCTGCCTAAATTGGATACATTTGTTTTGCTTACAAATGAAGGGCCTAGCTTGGAGAAGGATGAACATTGGAGCAAGAACAAGCATGGAGATGATGGCATGCGCAAGGGGAACAAGAACGGAGTTACAAGTGATGATTTCAGGACTTTGAAGCCACCATAATGGGTGCATGAAGCCTTGGACGAAATATACAAGATGCCACTTCCTAAATTTCGTCCCGAGGCTATTTTAGGTGCTGCGTCACCTTATTATTGGGCCAGGCCCATGTAATTTCGAAATACATAAGTATAGGCTATTTTTAGAGTCCGTATGTGTGGGGAAACAAGAGATAGGGTTGATTTCGGACCCCTCCACCAAGGGCTACGAAATTCCCCCCTCTTCCTCCATATATACAGCCCTTAGGGCATCGTTTAGACTTTGGGTTTTGTTTAGATTAAAAGTTCGCCATAGCTGCAACTTCGCGTACTTCGTTTGTGTTCAACGACCCGACAAAGGCGTCACAGAACCCCACCTTGATCAATAAAGCTTTCATCTTATATTCGCAATATCCAGATTGCAATCTTAGTTTCTTGCTTGTTCTTCGTTTGCTCGCAGGAAACAGACCCTCGTGGTCAGGTTGATCGTGCTCCGGCGTGGTCAATAACCTCTCGGAGTTGGTTTAGCGATTGCTAAGGCGCGACGTCCTCACACGTTCGTAGTCGGATCGTCAAAGTCGACTTCCACCAAAGCGAAATCCACCATCTCATCGAAAGACGGGACACCTTTGCCTCTATCAGAGCATTTACTGGTTTTGCTTCTGTTTGGTGGAGTGTACATTGTAAGAAAAACATTGATAACCATTCCACAACTTGGAAAGTTTTGAAAGCTGTAATGAGACAACAATTTTTTCCTCCTTACTATCGTCGTGAATTGCGTCGTAAATTGGAGCAATTAAAACAAGGCAGTAACACTGTTCATGCTTACTACCAAGAGTTCAAATCTTATATGCATCATTGTGACATAGAAGAATCTGAGGATGATACAATGAATAGATTTTTTGGTGGTTTGAACCATGATATTCAGGCAAGATTTCAGTATATTCCTTGTTGCATTACTGGTATGTATGTCCGTGCTTGTACCTTTGAGAGACAAATACAGGAGGATGCATTGGGTGACTACAACAACTACTATTCCAGTTCATGCTCACCATCGCCGGTTGGTTACTCCACTATTGCACCTACTAGAGCAGCCCCACCTCGGATTGTGAGCGCGATATCATCTCAAGAGTATGGTACATTGTCAACGTCCGTACCTACATCAGCTACATCTCTGTGAGGTAACAGTAAAGGTCTTGATGATATAACTTCACATGAGAATGAAGCATGCCTAGTTAACTTGAATGCATCATGTGTTGAGTTACTTGTTGATTAGAGCACACCACCTATTTTAGAGACTCTTGTTACTGTCATGAATGCGTCATGTGATCAATCAACTGAAATATCAACAATTTTGAGTGCACCCATTGAATTAACTGTTGATGCAAAAGAACCAATGTTTAATCATTTTGATATGACCTCTAATCTTGATGATGATTCTGTGTCCAATGACTTATTGCGTGTTTGCTTATTTAAGCATGTTATAGCATGTAAATTTGATGCAAGTAAGGTTTATTCATCGAAGTTAGGATGGTTTAATGATGAACATTACCAATCTTTTGAAGTGAATAAGAGCTTCACTTATATGTGCAAACTGAGTTGCAATATTTTCATGCCTTCTACTTCTTGTGATAATTTTTTGGCTTTAGATTTTATGAACAATGAAAGTTACTCATGTATACATGTGACATATGTGCAAAAATCAAGGGAAGTTAAAATGGATGACATATACATATACAACATGTACACCTTGTCTCTTTTGTTAGCCACATTTCAGATTAAGCAATGCCGAGGATGGCTTTGTTTTCAAAAAGGGGAGGATGATGAGGACATGACTACCTTGGATACGACCAAAAATATTGCATACATGCATATTTGTCAGGTGATTTCTAATGCAAACTATTCAATAGTCTATTTATATTATCCGGAACAAAAATACTTCACACACTTTTGTGTTTTGTCTAATTGCAGGTGTATGGGACATTTGTACAATCCACATATGAAGATAAGGGAAAAGGAGATGTTTAGGTTGTGTTCAAAAAGTCCTCTCACGTCACTTTTGGGCCAAGAGAAGATAGAGTCCAAGTCTCTCACGTTCTGGATTTAGATTCGGACTGCACAGACATACCTGACTCAAAACGCCAACAACTTTTTCATACGGACTCCGAATTGGGTGATTCTTTTTTTGTTGGAAACTAGATTTCGTGATCTTTCCAACCCAATTGGATTCACCTTCAAATTCGTCCGGAGCGTTGAGTTACGGACGAAACAATCTGACGTTGCAGCAGAATCCGAGTCAAACTACAAGCCCAAAGGTGTTGCATCACCTCCACTTGGGCCCATGAGCCTTGTACGACGTAGGGCTAGTTTTAGGCTGCCTTGGGACGTCCTCCCACCTCCTTGGCCGCCACCCCTTGCTCCTATATAAGTAGATCCATCTAGTAGCTTTTTCCTTGGGTTTTGTTTAGATTAAAAGTTCGCCATAGCTGCAACTTCGCGTACTTCGTTTGTGTTCAACGACCAGACAAAGGCGTCACAGAACCCCACCTTGATCAATAAAGCTTTTATCTTATATTCACAATATCCAGATTGCAATCTCAGTTTCTTGCTTGTTCTTTGTTTGCTCGCAGGAAACAGACCCCCGTGGTCAGGTTGATCGTGCTCCGGCGTGGTCAATAACCTCTCGGAGTTGGTTTAGCGATTGCTAAGGCGCGACGTCCTCGCACGTTCGTAGTCGGATTGTCAAAGTCGACTGCCACCAAAGCGATATCCATCATCTCATCGAAAGACGGGACACCTTTGCCTCTATCAGGGATGCACTGTTGCGGCTGATACTGCTGCGGAAAAGACGGCGCCGCCAGGAACTGCTATTGATGTGGAGGCGCCGGCAGGTACTGCTGTGATTGAGGGAAGCCCAATGGAAATGGCTGCTGGAGATGGCCGCCGAGGGTGGCGTAGGCGTGCGGCGGCCGCGGACCGAGGATCCCGGGCGCCGGACGAGGTTGAGGTGGTAGAGCCATCGGGTAGGCGTAGACGTGCCCCATCCACGGCGGCGCGGGCGTGGCCCCCTGGTACCCGCTGTTGGTGGTGTAGCGGTGGTGTTTGTTGTGCCCCTGGTTGGGTGAGGGAGTGGAGGGTTTGCTGAGGCCGGGAGCGGGCGGCAAGCTGGGCCGCCGGACGCCCCAGCCGGGGGCGCGGGCAACGACCCCTTCTGCTGAACAAAAAGGGCGCTGTGGTGGGTGGAGCCGGCGAAGTTGTTGCCGATCTCGTCATGTAGAAGCATGCCGACGGCGACGTCAAAGGGGACCGGTGTTGGAGACTTCTCGATAATCTTGGCGGTGGTCTGATGATGATCCTTGTTGGCGCCACGCAGAAGTTGAATGACCAATTCATCATCATCCAAGATCTTACCGGCGTCGCGCAGTGCGTCGGAGATGGACTTGAGGCGAGCGCAGAAGATGGAGATGGAGGAATCCCCTTGGCGAGTCTCCGAGAGCTCCGTCTAGAGATGGAACCACCGTGCCCGATGGTTGTTGACGAAGAGAGCCTCGAAGAGGCCCAGGTCTGAGCAGCGGTGGCCTCCCGATCGAGCATGAAGGCGGCGAGCTCCATCACCATCACGCCAAGGAACCACCGCTTCACCGCCTTGTTGACGATGTTCCAGCTCGCGTCGTCGGCGTGGTCGGTGAAGTCCGGCGCGATCCAAGAGGCGACGTCATACTAATCGATGACGTCCAGCATCATCCCCCGCCAGGTAGTGTAGTTGGCGCCATTCATGGCGAGGCAGACGGGAAGATTGATGTGGGCGTTCTCAACGCGCATGGCATGCATATGTGCGGGCGTCGGGTAGAAGTGGGGTGGCGGCACCGCTTGGAGAGGGAGGGGTGTGTGTGTGATACTCAGAGAGGGAGATGCGGGAGGGAGGGTGGTGGTGGGCAGGGGAGAGGTAGCGGGAGGGGAGAGAGGGGAGGAGGCAGCGGCGGCGTCGGCCGCGGCGGCATTGACGTCGGTGGCCATGGTGGAAGCGTGGGTTGGATCAAACTGATACCATGCTAAGAACTGAGATGAGGTTGGGATGCATCACACACTTGTATTCATCCATAAGGGGTCATAATATATAGATTACATCAGTGAGAGGAGAGGGAGATACACACGCAACACTAAGAGAATACAACACGCGATCCTAGATCGATGGGAGGTTGCGCTGCATGCGCCATGCAATGGAGGCGGGATAAGCCACACATGACCAGCTCAAGTCGGTTGAGCGGGAGACCAGCACAAGTAGTCTAACACTCTTCTACATGCTGCAAGATGCTTGGAGCTGCTTGAAGATGCTAGTCTTCGATAGGCTAGGCCTTCCCCTCTATTCTGGCATTCTGCAGTTTAGTCCACAGATATAACCCTTCCATTTGATACCAATGCATACTTAGTATAGATCTTATGCTTGCGAGTACTTTGGATGAGTACTCACGGTTGCTTTGCTACCCCTTCCCCCCTTCTTTCTTCTTTCCGATTGTTGCAACCTGATGGTGGATCCCAGGAGCCAGATGCCACCGCCGACGGATACTACTACATGGAGGCCGCCAAAGATCTGGAGTAGTTAGGAGGTCCCAGGCAGGAGGCCTTTCCACTTCGATCGTTGTTGCTTTTGTGTTGGCCTTCTTAAGGCATCTTTGTTTAACTTATGTTTGTACTAAGATATTGTTGCTTCCGCTGACTCTTGTGTATCAAGCTTGTATTCGAGCCCTCTAGGCCCCTGGCTTGTAATATGAAGCTTGTTTTATTTCATTTTGTGTCTAGAATTGTGCTGAGATATCTTCCCGTGAGTCCCTGATCTCGATCGTACACATTTGCGTGTATGATTAGTGTACGGTTGAATCGAGGGCGTCACACTAGGGTTATGGTCTGCACTCAACGAGCCCAGTGACGTTGATGGAGCCCTAACTTAACGACTACGTGTAATTCCACTGTATTATGTGCCAGCTTGAGTTGTGCCTAAGGTATGATTTTTATATATATATATATATATATATATATATATATATATATATATATATATATATATATATATATATATATATATATATATATATATGGATCTATCATTGTAGTAGAATGATGTATGTCTTACTGATATTCATTTTTGTTATTGTGTGTGCTAGCTACGATCCAGGGATAGCACAGTAAGCACAGAGACTTGGATTCTAGCAAATCCGGGTCGTGACAAAAGCATTAACACACAGTGAATACATGAACTCCTCAAACTACGGTCATCACCGGGAAGTGTCCCGACTATTGCCACTCCAGGGTTGCTGGATCATAACACATAGTAGGTGACTATAACTTGCAAGATCAGATCTAGAACATAGATATAATGGTGATAACATAAACGGTTCAGATCTGAATTGATGCCACCCGGGCCCAATGTGACAAGCATTAAGCATGGCAAAGTCATAGCAGCATCAATCTCAGAACATAATGGATACTAGGGATCAAGCCCTAACAAAACTAACTCGATTACATGATGAATCTCATCCAACTCCTCACCGACCAGCGAGCCTACAAAGGAATTACTCACTCTCGGTGGGGAGCATCATGGAATTGGCGATGGAGAAGGCTTGGTGATGACGAAGATCGAAGACCCCCCTCTTCGGAGCCCCAAACGAACTCCAGATCTGGCCTCCCGATGAAGAACAAGAGGTGACGGCGACTCCGTCTTGTGAAATGCGATAATTCTTTCTCCCTGATTTTTTTCTAGAAATATGTGATTTTATAGTATCAGGGTTGGAGTCTGCGGGGCCACCAGGTTGGGACAACCCACCTGGGCGCGCCCTGGTGGGCTGTGCCCACCCAGATGCCCCTCTCTGGTGGTCCTTGGCCCCAGAAATTATATTTATTTGTATAAAAATTCCTCGCAAACTTTCGTTCCAATCCGAGAGCTTTTATTTCTGCACAAAAACAACACCATGGTAGTTTTGCTAAAAACAGCGTCAGTCCGGGTTAGTTTCATTCAAATCATGCAAATTAGAGTCCAAAACAAGAGGAAAAGCGTTAGGAAAAGTAGATACGACGGAGACGTATCAAGCACCTACTACTAAAAAGGTTAATTCTGTTGAAGATATTAGTACATTGAGTGAAAAAGTCGATGCACTTATGAAATTGGTTGCTAGTAAAAATGCTCCTATTTATCTTAATAATGTGCCTTTGTCTACTTTTATTGAGAAAAATAATGACCCCGTAGATGTGAATTTTTTCTTACGAAACAATTTTAATAACAATGCTTATAAAGGTACTTTTAATCCTAGGCCTTTTCCTGGAAGTTCCTCTAATAATTATGGCAATTCCTCTGGTAATTCTTCTTATAATAATAATAGGATTCCCTCCAATCTTGAGAGTAATATTAAAGAATTTATCAATGCTCAAAACGTTTTCAACACTATGATAGAAGAAAAATTGAATAAGATTGATGATATGTCTAGATACATTGATAGAATTACACATGATGTAGAAAATCTCAAGATTAAATTTTTTCCACCTGGGATTGATGAATCAATTAAGGCTTTATATCTTTCCATGGATGAGAGTAAGAAGAGAACCGCTATGCTAAGAGCTAAAGGAGATTTTTTTTAGAAAAGGCGTTTCTGCCTAATTTTTTCGTAGTAACGATCAGATGTTAAAATGATCAGTGTTTCTCCTATCAATTCCTTGTTTAATAATATTAAAATTGATGATAAGAGGACTCAAGAAGAATTAACTTTAGTTAGAAGGCGTCCTCAAAATTCAGAGGGTGAAAATCTTGTTGAGAAAATTGATAAAAGTGGGTTTGGAGATGATGAGGACATCAATACAATTGTTACACCCACAGCCCCTGCTGCTATACATACTGGACCAATTACTAGAGCTCGTGCACGCCAACTAAATTACCAGGTACTTTTGTTTCTTGGTAATGATTCTAATGTTCATGAGAATATGATGCTGCCTAAATTGGATACATTTGTTTTGCTTACAAATGAAGGGCCTAGCTTGGAGAAGGATGAACATTGGAGCAAGAACAAGCATGGAGATGATGGCATGCGCAAGGGGAACAAGAACGGAGTTACAAGTGATGATTTCAGGACTTTGAAGCCACCATAATGGGTGCATGAAGCCTTGGACGAAATATACAAGATGCCACTTCATAAATTTCGTCCCGAGGCTATTTTAGGTGCCGCGTCACCTTATTATTGGGCCAGGCCCATGTAATTTCGAAATACATAAGTATAGGCTATTTTTAGAGTCCGTATGTGTGGGGAAACAAGAGATAGGGTTGATTTCGGACTCCTCCACCAAGGGCCACGAAATTCCCCCCTCTTCCTCCATATATACAGCCCTTAGGGCATCGTTTAGACTTTGGGTTTTGTTTAGATTAAAAGTTCGCCATAGCTGCAACTTCGCGTACTTCGTTTGTGTTCAACGACCAGACAAAGGCGTCAGAGAACCCCACCTTGATCAATAAAGCTTTCATCTTATATTCGCAATATCCAGATTGCAATCTTAGTTTCTTGCTTGTTCTTCGTTTGCTCGCAGGAAACAGACCCTCGTGGTCAGGTTGATCATGCTCCGGCGTGGTCAATAACCTCTCGGAGTTGGTTTAGCGATTGCTAAGGCGCGACGTCCTCGCACGTTCGTAGTCGGATCGTCAAAGTCGACTTCCACCAAAGCGATATCCATCATCTCATCGAAAGACGGGACACCTCCGCCTCTATCAAGTGGTATCAGATTTCCAGGTTGCTCGGTGAGATTGTACAGTTTTTTCGTAGTTTAGATCGAGTCTGTTCTTCATACCTATAGTCCACGAAAAAGCCACAAAAAAAAATTAGGGTTAGTTCATCATATCCGAACCAATCTGAGCCTTTGCATAATCTTTTTAGGGTTTTGCTTTGTTGAATTTGCGGTTGCATCGTCGTGTCTAGTTGCTGGTCTTAGAGTCTAGTCTTTTAGAGTTTCGAGTTCTGGTCATAAGTTGTCACGCCGCCGCCGCACCATCATCATCGCCCCTGCCATCTACCACCACCGCTTATCCGCCACCACTCCGAATCCGTATCCATATACCACCACCTATCCATATCCATATACTACCACCGCTACCACCACCGCTGCCATATACCACCACCATATATCCACCACCAATCCGAGTTCTTGTCACATTAGGTTTGTTTTCGAGATCCATCTCGATTCCGATTCGTGTTTCCTTGCCGGAGTAGGAGTCGGGTAGCCACGCTCCGTTTAGGCCCAAAATTTTTCGAAAACGCATTTTTCGAAAAAATTTCTGGCTATCCTATTTTTAGGTGTTTCTGAGTGTTTTGAGACAGGTGCCATTATAGGAAGTTTTTTTTGACCCGTTTCCAGTTTTTGGGTCCGGGCAGTCGAAAAAAAAATTGGTCGAAAAAATTCCGTGCCCATCCTGTCAGTTTGAGCTAGGAAGAGTTTTGAGACACTCGCCATTATAGTGATTTTTCGCAAAAAAAAAAGCAGCGCAAAAAAAAAGAGCGCAAAAAAAAAAGAGCGAAAAAAAAATTCAGAGTGTGCTTTTCCCTTGTTTACGTGCCGCGCCGTGATTTTGTTAGTGTTCTAGGCTCGCGTCTCTAGCACAGTCTAGCCTAGGACCAGCACAGTACCGTCGTTGAGCGTTTATTCAACTTTGCATCTCTGAATTGATTATTGCTGACCCTTTTTGCTACCATATTATAAGCCTTCCCAGCTCCACATACATCTACGTCGTGCGTTTGACTCTCCCTGGTAATCGCTCTATCCAAGCTTTGAGAGTTTTTGACTACAACGGTTGCCGATCACCGCCTGCTGCTGGGTAAGAACTGGTAAGAATTTGAGATTTGCTTCACGGGTTTGTGACACCCACCACCACCACTTGTTCGTAGTCTGTAGGATCATATTCTTGTGTGTTTCTATTGCTGCTAACCATGCCAGGATCACAAGCCGACGAGATTGACTGGGAGAATTTATCGAACAAGGAGCTTCATGATAAGTTTCAGCAAATGATGACTGAACAGGTGCAAGATGTGCTGAACAATTTTGAAGAGGCCATGGAGAAGATCACTGGCCTTGAGAAGACGTTCGAAACAAAGCTCGATAACAAGTTTAATGAATTGCTCGCGCGTCTTCCACCACCACCACCCGCTGCACCTAACGCACCTCTCCAACAACAACAACAACGACTACCTCCACGTCGCGAAGCAGACCTCCGCCGAGCAAGCCGTGTTCCTCTTGCGTTTGGCCAAACTGTTGGTGCTGCTGATGCGGAGGAGGATGATTATGTGGGAGATTATGAGGATGAGGTTGATCAAAATCAACACTACGTGCAGCCACCTGTACCACCACCAGCAGGTCGACCTCAGGTATATATTCGTAATGGTAGGCCTGCACCACCACCTCAGGTACGAGATGATGTCCATATTCCTAAACTGAAATTGAATATTCCACCATTTGAGGGTAGATATGTTCCTGATATATATCTTACTTGGGAGTTAGAAACTGAACAACGATTTACATGTTTACAATATCCTGAGGAGAGACGAGTTGCTGCTGCCGTTTGTGCTTTCACTAGTTTTGCATGTGTATGGTGGTCTGAACATTGTAGATTATATCCTATTCCAACTACTTGGGCTGCTTTGAAAACTGCTATGCGTACGCGTTGGGTTCCACCATATTATCAACGTGAATTGCTTCAAAAATTGCAGCGTTTAAAACAAGGAAAAAATTCTGTAGAAGAATATTATCAGGAATTACAAACTGGCATGATTAGATGTGGTATTGTTGAGGAGAATGAAGCTATGCTTGCACGTTTTCTGGGTGGATTAAATAGAGAGATTCAGACCATTCTAGACTATAAGGAGTATACTAATATCACTCGTTTATTCCATCTTGCTTGTAAAGCTGAACGTGAAGTGCAGGATCGACAAGCATTGGGGCGAACTAACTTTTCTGCAGGCCGACCTTCATCATGGACACCACGTGCATCTTCTACTTCAACTGCACCAGCACCTCCATCCGGTGCCACCTCCAGCCGTGATACAAGAAAACAGGCACAACCACCATTATCTGCCAAGAGCGCACCTGCGGGGCCTGCACTGCGTTCTTCTTCTTCCATGGCATCAACAGGGCACACAAGTGATATTATTTGTCGTCGTTGTAAGGGAGGAGGTCATTATGCAAGAGAATGCAAATCTCCGCGTGTGATGATTGCTACCGCGGATGGTGGATATGAGTCCGCTAGTGACTATGATGAGGAGACTTTGGCTCTTATTACACGTGAAGAACATGGTGGAGATGATTCTGATCATGAGACGCAATACATGGCTCCTGAAGACGCTGACAGGTATGAATGTTTAGTTGCTCAACGTGTTTTGAGTGTGCAGGTCACACAAGCTGAGCAAAATCAGAGGCACAATTTGTTCCATACCAAGGGAGTTGTGAAGGAACGTTCTGTGCGCGTCATAATAGACGGAGGGAGCTGCAACAACTTGGCTAGCATGGAGATGGTGGAGAAGCTTTCTTTCACCACAAAACCACATCCACATCCTTACTACATCCAATGGTTCAACAACAGCGGCAAGGTTAAGGTAACACGTACTGTTCGTGTGCATTTTAGTATCTCTACATATGCTGATTATGTTGATTGTGATGTGGTACCTATGCAAGCATGTTCCTTATTACTTGGTAGACCATGGCAATTTGATAAAAATTCTGTACACCATGGTAGAAACAATCACTACACTCTTGTTCATAAGGATAAAAATATTACTTTGCTTCCTATGACTCCTGATTCCATTTTGAAAGATGATATTAATAGAGCTAATAAAGCAAAACAGGAGAAGAATAAGAGTGAAAATCAGATTGCGGCAAAAGAATTTGAGCAACAAATGAAGCCTAATAATAAACCATCTAGTGTTGCTTCTGAAATTAAATTGAAAAGTGCATGTTTATTTGCCACCAAATCTGATATTGATGAGCTAGATTTCAGCAAATCTGTTTGCTATGCTTTTGTGTGCAAAGAGGCATTATTTTCATTCGAGGACATGCCTTCCTCTTTGCCTCCTGCTGTCACTAACATTTTGCAGGAGTTCGCTGACGTTTTTCCACAAGACGTGCCACCGGGATTACCGCCTATTCGAGGGATTGAGCATCAGATTGACTTAATTCCCGGTGCTTCACTGCCAAACCGTGCACCATACCGTACCAATCCAGAGGAGACGAAGGAGATTATGCGTCAAGTACAAGAGCTTCTCGACAAAGGTTATATACGCGAATCCCTTAGTCCTTGTGCTGTTCCTATTATTCTAGTGCCGAAAAAGGATGGTACATCACGTATGTGAGTTGATTGTAGAGGCATTAATAATATTACTATTCGTTATCGTCATCCTATTCCTAGGCTAGATGATATGCTTGATGAATTGAGTGGCTCTACAATATTCTCCAAAGTTGATTTGCGTAGTGGCTACCATCAAATTCGTATGAAATTGGGAGATGAATGGAAAACAGCATTTAAAACTAAGTTTGGATTATATGAGTGGTTAGTCATGCCTTTTGGGTTAACTAATGCACCTAGTACTTTCATGAGATTAATGAACGAAGTTTTACGTGCTTTCATTGGACGATTTGTGGTAGTTTACTTTGATGACATATTGATTTATAGCAGATCTTTGGAAGAACATTTGGAACATTTACGTGCTGTTTTTATTGCTCTACGTGATGCACGTTTGTTTGGTAACCTTGGGAAGTGCACCTTTTGCACCGACCGAGTATCTTTTCTTGGCTATGTTGTTACTCCACAGGGAATTGAAGTTGATAAAGCCAAGATTGAAGCTATTGAGAGTTGGCCGCAGCCCAAAACGGTCACACAAGTGAGGAGTTTTCTTGGCTTCGCTGGATTCTATAGGCGTTTTGTGAGAGATTTCAGCACCATTGCTGCACCTCTCAATGAGCTTACAAAGAAAGATGTGCCTTTTCTTTGGGGTACTGCACAGGAAGAAGCCTTCACGGTATTGAAAGATAAGTTGACACATGCTCCTTTACTCCAACTTCCTGATTTTAATAAGACTTTTGAGCTTGAATGTGATGCTAGTGGAATTGGATTAGGAGGTGTGTTATTACAAGATGGCAAACCTGTTGCATACTTTTCTGAAAAATTGAGTGGGCCTAGTCTGAATTATTCTACTTATGATAAAGAATTATATGCTCTTGTTCGGACTTTAGAAACATGGCAACATTATTTATGGCCCAAAGAATTTGTTAGACATTCTGATCATGAATCTTTGAAACATATTAAAAGTCAAGCTAAACTGAATCGTAGACATGCTAAATGGGTTGAATTCATTGAGACTTTCCCTTATGTCATTAAACACAAGAAGGGAAAAGAAAATGTTATTGCTGATGCATTGTCTCGTCGCTATACTATGCTTTCACAACTTGACTTCAAAATATTTGGTTTGGAGACCATCAAAGATCAATATGTGCATGATGCTGATTTTAAAGATGTAATGCAGAATTGTAAAGAAGGAAGAATGTGGAACAAGTTTGTCGTTAACGATGGATTTGTGTTTCGTGCTAACAAGCTATGCATTCCAGCTAGCTCCGTTCGTCTTTTGTTGTTGCAGGAGGCGCATGGAGGAGGATTAATGGGACACTTTGGCGTGAAGAAGACGGAGGACGTACTTGCTACACCCACAGCCCCTGCTGCTATACATACTGGACCAATTACTAGAGCTCGTGCACGCCAATTAAATTACCAGGTACTTTCGTTTCTTGGTAATGATTCTAATGTTCATGAGAATATGATGCTGCCTAAATTGGATACATTTGTTTTGCTTACAAATGAAGGGCCTAGCTTGGAGAAGGATGAACATTGGAGCAAGAACAAGCATGGAGATGATGGCATGCGCAAGGGAAACAAGAACGGAGTGACAAGTGATGATTTCAGGACTTTGAAGCCACCATAATGGGTGCATGAAGCCTTGGACGAAATATACAAGATGCCACTTCATAAATTTCGTCCCGAGGCTATTTTAGGTGCTGCGTCACCTTATTATTGGGCCAGGCCCATGTAATTTCGAAATACATAAGTATAGGCTATTTTTAGAGTCCGTATGTGTGGGGAAATAAGAGATACGGTTGATTTCGGACCCCTCCACCAAGGGCCACGAAATTCCCCCCTCTTCCTCCATATATACAGCCCTTAGGGCATCGTTTAGACTTTGGGTTTTGTTTAGATTAAAAGTTCGCCATAGCTGCAACTTCGCGTACTTCGTTTGTGTTCAACGACCAGACAAAGGCGTCACAGAACCCCACCTTGATCAATAAAGCTTTCATCTTATATTCGCAATATCCAGATTGCAATCTTAGTTTCTTGCTTGTTCTTCGTTTGCTCGCAGGAAACAGACCCTCGTGGTCAGGTTGATCGTGCTCCGGCGTGGTCAATAACCTCTCGGAGTTGGTTTAGCGATTGCTAAGGCGCGACGTCCTCGCACGTTCGTAGTCGGATCGTCAAAGTCGACTTCCACCAAAGCGAAATCCACCATCTCATCGAAAGACGGGACACCTTTGCCTCTATCATCATCAATATCAGATTTGGTGGCAAATAAACATGCACTTTTCAATTTAATTTCAGAAGCAACACTAGATGGTTTATTATTAGGCTTCATTTGTTGCTCAAATTCTTTTGCCACAATCTGATTTTCACTCATATTCTTCTCCTGTTTTGCTTTATTAGCTCTATTAATATCATCTTTCAAAATGGAATCAGGAGTCATAGGAAGCAAAGTAATATTTTTATCCTTATGAACAAGAGTATAGTGATTGTTTCTACCATGGTGTACAGAGTTTTTATCAAATTGCCATGGTCTACCAAGTAATAAGGAACATGCTTGCATAGGTACCACATCACAATCAACATAATCAGCATATGTAGAGATACTAAAATGCACACGAACAGTACGTGTTACCTTAACCTTGCCGCTGTTGTTGAACCATTGGATGTAGTAAGGATGTGGATGTGGTCCTGTGGTGAGAGAAAGCTTCTCCACCATCTCCATGCTAGCCAAGTTGTTGCAGCTCCCTCCGTCTATTATGACGCGCACAGAACGTTCCTTCACAACTCCCTTGGTATGGAACAAATTGTGCCTCTGATTTTGCTCAGCTTGTGTGACCTGCACACTCAAAACACGTTGAGCAACTAAACATTCATACCTGTCAGCGTCTTCAGGAGCCATGTATTGCGTCTCATGATCAGAATCATCTCCACCATGTTCTTCACGTGTAATAAGAGCCAAAGTCTCCTCATCATAGTCACTAGCGGACTCATATCCACCATCCGCGGTAGCAATCATCACACGCGGAGATTTGCATTCTCTTGCATAATGACCTCCTCCCTTACAACGACGACAAATAATATCACTTGTGTGCCCTGTTGATGCCATGGAAGAAGAAGAACGCAGTGCAGGCCCCGCAGGTGCGCTCTTGGCAGATAATGGTGGTTGTGCCTGTTTTCTTGTATCACGGCTGGAGGTGGCACCGGATGGAGGTGCTGGTGCAGTTGAAGTAGAAGATGCACGTGGTGTCCATGATGAAGGTCGGCCTGCAGAAAAGTTAGTTCGCCCCAATGCTTGTCGATCCTGCACTTCACGTTCAGCTTTACAAGCAAGATGGAATAAACGAGTGATATTAGTATACTCCTTATAGTCTAGAATGGTCTGAATCTCTCTATTTAATCCACCCAGAAAACGTGCAAGCATAGCTTCATTCTCTTCAACAATACCACATCTAATCATGCCAGTTTGTAATTCCTGATAATATTCTTCTACAGAATTTTTCCCTTGTCTTAAACGCTGCAATTTTTGAAGCAATTCACGTTGATAATATGGTGGAACCCAACGCGTACGCATAGCAGTTTTCAAAGCAGCCCAAGTAGTTGGAATAGGATATAATCTACAATGTTCAGACCACCATACACATGCAAAACTAGTGAAAGCACAAACAGCAGCAGCAACTCGTCTCTCCTCAGGATATTGTAAACATGTAAATCGTTGTTCAGTTTCTAACTCCCAAGTAAGATATATATCAGGAACATATCTACCCTCAAATGGTGGAATATTCAATTTCAGTTTAGGAATATGGACATCATCGCGTACCTGAGGTGGTGGTGCTGGCCTACCATGACGAATATATACCTGAGGTCGACCTGCTGGTGGTGGTGCTGGTGGCTGCTCGTAGATCTGATTTTGATCAACCTCATCCTCATAATCACCCGCATACTCATCATCCTCCTGGGTACCAGCAGGAGCAGTAGCAGGAGCCAAAGAAGCACCAACAGCAGTAGCAGCGGCAACAGAAGTTTGTCCTGGCTCAATAGGAACACTGATGAGGACATCAATACAACTGTTACACCCACAGCCCCTGCTGCTATACATACTGGACCAATTACTAGAGCTCGTGCACGCCAACTAAATTACCAGGTACTTTCGTTTCTTGGTAATGATTCTAATGTTCATGAGAATATGATGCTGCCTAAATTGGATACATTTGTTTTGCTTACAAATGAAGGGCCTAGCTTGGAGAAGGATGAACATTGGAGCAAGAACAAGCATGGAGATGATGGCATGCGCAAGGGGAACAAGAACGGAGTTACAAGTGATGATTTCAGGACTTTGAAGCCACCATAATGGGTGCATGAAGCCTTGGACGAAATATACAAGATGCCACTTCATAAATTTCGTCCCGAGGCTATTTTAGGTGCTGCGTCACCTTATTATTGGGCCAGGCCCATGTAATTTCGAAATACATAAGTATAGGCTATTTTTAGAGTCCGTATGTGTGGGGAAATAAGAGATAGGGTTGATTTCGGACCCCTCCACCAAGGGCCACGAAATTCCCCCCCTCTTCCTCCATATATACAGCCCTTAGGGCATCGTTTAGACTTTGGGTTTTGTTTAGATTAAAAGTTCGCCATAGCTGCAACTTCGCGTACTTCGTTTGTGTTCAACGACCAGACAAAGGCGTCACAGAACCCCACCTTGATCAATAAAGCTTTCATCTTATATTCGCAATATCCAGATTGCAATCTTAGTTTCTTGCTTGTTCTTCGTTTGCTCGCAGGAAACAGACCCTCGTGGTCAGGTTGATCGTGCTCCGGCGTGGTCAATAACCTCTCGGAGTTGGTTTAGCGATTGCTAAGGCGCGACGTCCTCGCACGTTCGTAGTCGGATCGTCAAAGTCGACTTCCACCAAAGCGATATCCATCATCTCATCGAAAGACGGGACACCTCCGCCTCTATCAGGAGAGGTAAAGACTTCTACTAGTGATGTGCCCACTCTTTTGGATTACAAAGATTTTAATTATGATAGTTGTTCTTTGAATGAGTCTATTTCTTTGTTACAATCCATGCTAAATTCACCCAATGCATATGAACAAAATAAAGCTTACTAAACATATTGTAGAAGCGTGATGAAAGCTTCAAAAGAAAAGCTAGAACTAGAGATTTCAATTCCTAGAAACTTATACGATGAATGGGAACCCACCATTAGAGTCAAGATAAAAAATTATGAGTGCAATGCTTTATGTGGTTTGGTTGCTAGTGTTTCCACAATTCCAAAATCTCTATGTGATGGCTAGGTTTTACCAAGTTGGAAGAATGTTCTCTTAATTTGCACTTGGCGGATTCTACTATTAAAAAGCCTTTGGGAAGAATTAATGATGTTCTTATTCTTTCAAATACTAACTATGTGCCCATAGATTTTATTGTTCTTGATATTGATTGCAATCTGTCTTGTCTCATAATACTTGCTAGACCATTTTTTACGAACAATAGGTGTCATGATTGATATGAAAGAAGGGAATATTAAATTTCTGTTTCCATTAAGAAAGGGTATGGAACACTTCCCTAGAACTAGAATTAAGTCACCATATGAGTCAATCATAAGGGAAACCTATGGAGCAAAAACTAAAGATGATTGTACTTGAATCTATGCATTATGCCTAGCTAGGGGCGTAAACAATAGCGTTTGTTGGGAGGCAACCCAATATTATCCTTTAAATTTTTGTTTCTTTACCATTTTTCAATAAATACACAATTATGCTTCTGTTATGACTGTGCTTTTTATGCCTTAATTAGTGTTTGTTTCAAGTAATGCCTTTAGGATTGCTTGGGTGGTAGTTGATTTGATCTTGTTGGAAAACAGAAACTTTCACATCCAGTAGCAGAATTGTTAAAAAACACTGGAGCAACGAAAAATTCTGATTCGTTTACAGAAGATTGATATACAAATTTCCTACGTTGTCCTAAGTTTTCAGAATTTTTGGAGTCACAGAAGTATGGATAAAGTACAAATTACTATACACTATTCTGTTTTTGACAGATTCTGTTTTCGTTGCATTGTGTGCTAATTTTGATGAATCTATGGATTGTATCAGGGGGTATAAGCCATGGTAAACTTAGAATACACTAGGTATAATGCAATAATAAAATATGGATGGGTTTGCGGCGGTACTTAATGTAACACCCTGGTAGTTAAGCTAAAGTAACCACTCACTAATGGTGCCATGTCATCGCAATTATTTTCCAAATCTCACTTTATTCCAAACCGTTTTCAAATTAAATTTTAAATAAAGTCAAATTAATATGTATTCAAAGAGCAAAACGAAAATGTTCAAAGTGTTGCAAATAATACCCGGATATCTGTCATGGTGAAACCAACATTTTATTTAAATGCGTTTAAAACATAAAAAATGTAAACTAATTAAATGCCCTAAACTAATTAAAACAGTGGCTAAAAATTAAATAATCCCCGTTCAAAGTATTTAAATACCCTAAACTAATTAAAATAGTGGCTAAAAAATTACTTTAATGCATTTTATAACATAACAAATGAAAAATAATTTATTTAAAGTGCCAAACTTATTGTGGCAGTGGCCTAATTATTAATACTAATTTAGGTGCTAAAATTATATTTTATAAAACTAAAATAACATGAATCTAAAAAGAAAAATAGAAAGGAATAAAGAAAATAGAATAGAAAAGAAAAAGAAAAGTAAAAGCCTAGCTAACTATTGTGCACCGGGCCCTAGTTGTCATAGTGAATAGTCGGACCACCTACAGCCTTCCCCTACCTCCTTCTACAGGAGCAGGGAGGTCGTGGTGAGGTTCTGGCCGCCATGGGCGCGCCCCGGCCACGCGCTCGTCATCTGCAGCCTCCCATCACCAACTAGACAACGCCCCCGAACCCTAGCTTCGTTTTTTCCTGTCGCTCCCTCTCCCTTTCCCCCTCTATTTTGCTCGCCCGAGATGCCCGCCGCCGCAGCATCGTCGTCATCATAGCCACGGTCAACCCCAAGCCACGAGGGGGAGTCCAGGAGCACCAGCATGGTCATCCTCATTGCCCTCACCGATGGACCGAAGATGAAGAGCCTCCTCGATGCCACCCGAGCCGTCTTTCTCCGCCCTGTCGACCGGTCACTGTCGTCAAATCCATCATCGTCACGCTGCCCTGAGCGTGCAGCCCCCTCCAACCAAACCGATGTGAGGCCCCTTCCGTTCCCACTTGCCATTCTCCTTAATCCCTACTATTTGGGTGAACTCCCCTCGCGAACGAGCCCGCGGCGACCTCACGGAGCCATGCCCATGACCACGCTCCGGCGTGCCCCTAGCCCCCTGGTCATGCCCGTACGTTGCTGGCTTGCACGTCCGACGTGCCCTGGCCTCCCCCTGCCTATGCCCCTGCACACCACGTCCACCGTCGCGCCCCCGCTCCCCCTGTGCCACTGCTGCCCGTCGCCCCGCTCCGCCTACTGCTCGCCGCCCCACCGCTCCTAGTGCCTTCCCCTGCCGTTCCTGCCGTCCGCCGTGGCCTCTAGCCACCGTCACTTAGACGTTGGTCTAAGTGACCACCAGGGCCCTAATCCTCCCCGCTAGCCCCCATTGACCCATGGGCCCAAGGCCATTAGGCCTAGTTTAATTAGAATAAATCAAAACCCATGTGACACCAACTGGTGGACCCTCCTCTAATAATTTAAACTAATAAAAGCCTAATAAAACTATGTCCCTATGACACCTGGGCCCCACTGCCCAGTTTTGACTAGTCAACACTTTGACTATTGACTACTAAGTCAGCACCCCTCTAGCCCCACATGTAATAGACCTAGCTAGAGTAGTACTAGGTGAAAAAATGTTCTATTTTTATTTCGAATTTAAACAATTCCAGAAATTCAATAAAACATTGAAAAACATATAAATTCAATCGTAAGTCAGATGTAATTAATATATATATGAAAGTCGATCAAAAAAATAAGACGAACCTGAATATGCAATCCGTTCATTTGTCACATGACCCTAGCATGATGAACAAGGAACCACCCCCTCTCTTTCATCTGTCCAGAAAATGCCTAACACTGGGAAAACATTCCTGGATGTTTTCCCTCTTCATCTGCATTGTGTAGTACTTGTGTTAGGTCACCCCTAACACATCGTTTTCCATGTTAGGCTTTGTGATGCTTTGTTTGCTTTATATTCACTGGTGCAAAGACCTGCTATACAAACGGTTTTTAACCCCTTTCCGTGACGGCGCTTGGAACCGTCGCCAAGTGAGTGTGGGCGATAGGTGGTCCTTCCCACACAACCCAGAAACCGTCGTGGATAGGCCCTCCTAGCACACAAAAAGAGCTCGTGTGTGATCTAGCGAGGCATCGAAACCAAATCGTTTCCGTTCGTATGTACATCCCACACGACGAATCCCAGAAAAACATTTCCATTCGTATGTATATCACACACAATTTTGTGTGTGGATACATTTGTGCAAGGTGGCCTAACGCAAACAGTTCTCTGCCGAAAGCCGTGTGTGATTGTTAATTGATCGAACACGCCTACTTTCTAGGAACCTTGTGGGTTGTTTGAGTTCATCGCCCACGATGTTGTCTGAGTAACTGTCTACAATAGAAAACCCCAATAAGCAGGGTAATTAGCCTATTATTGATAATCCATGTAGTAATCAAATTGATATTTCTTATAAAACACACTAGATATGTCATATCCGTATAACGGCAACCAGGATTTGATAATCGAAATACATCAGATAGCTTCGGCACTCAGTTATGCCATTACACAACAACACCAAGTTTCACATGCAACATAAAAAACCTTTGGGAAGTAGCATCATACATAGTAAATAGACAGATGAATCTCATCTAGGAAACTGCAGAAGCGGAAGGAAAATATTGAGCCTTCAATGATGTTGAATGTCCTTGCAACTTTAGGCCAATGGCTATGGATAATTGCCCGCCCAACCTTTGTCCTCTTCAGGAAGACTTCAATATTGTAGTGTGGGTGTTGAATGAATACCTTCCTCGCCTCTTGACCACGCAGGTGGTTTGAGAGGTCATCATCGGTGAACTGCTTTGAAAAGTACTAAAAACAAAGATACACATAAATCGTTGTTATAAATTTTGAAATGGCACAAGGGGTAAAAACAAGGCAAAAGGGTTAGTACCATCCTATAGTTGACTTATGTCTTCTTCATTGTGCAAATAAAGATCTTGCTGTTATTCGTTGCAAGTTTCTTCATCCTAACAATCTTTCTGAGTTTCTTCACTTGACTGATATTCATGTACATCTCATTTCCCCATATGCTAAATGGGTCGAACAATGGGTCTAAGCCTCTAGCAGCAGGACCTACATGTGCAAGACCAAATTGTAAGAAACCTAAATATTAAAATGATTCCTGCAACTGCACAATAATGTGTTATTAAAGAAAGGACCATGCATGAGCATACCTCGATGATAAACTGCAATGTCTCCCATTGTTTCCCTACAACGCACATAACGAAGATCTTGATCAGGTTAACTGAGAGTTTCCATACAATCAGTAGAATATGTATTGAGTACAACTATATTTGATTTATTTCACATGCATAACAATACAAAATTGTGCCCACAACAAATGAAAATCAAATTGCGGAACTGAACCAAACATTTAAATGGACAGTAGACCAAATGAACCAAAACAGTTAACTGAGCACGGCATTGCACAATAGAAACATGTACTAGAAGATAAGACAGTTAACAAAACAAAGAATGCTTGAGAATAGTACTACGAAATGTAGCAATTGTTGAACCAAACTGTTAACTGAACATTACATTTCAGAGGACCAAACGGTTAACTGAACATCAAATTGCATATTAACATTACAAAGGACAAATCAGTAGAAGGCACTGGTGGCGGCCTCGAGAAAACAACATGTACTCTGTTTTAAAGTAGACAACCATGTGGTGGTGTCGACAGTGGCCTCGAAGACGAGGTGCTCCTCCAAGATCAGGCGGTCGGCACGCATGGCATCCATAGCGACCTCGTGCACGCGTGCGGCCGCGATTTGCTTCTCCGCTGCCAGATGCTACTGAGCTCCATGTTGTGCTGCGTGCAAAATGGCTATGGGCAGCGCTTAATTGGAGAAGGAGGACAGTGATTTCGGTGGAAGGTGTCGCACCGTCGGTCGCGGCATGTGGGACGGGGAAGGAGGAGGATGGTGTGGGTGGGGTCTGGATTACCTGACCATATTGACGAGGCCGCGCAGCAAGAAGAAGGGTCGGCGGTGAGGAGGCGGCGCTGCAAGAAGAAGTGTCGCCGGTGATAGGCGGCGCTGCAAGAAGAAGGGTAGCCAGCGAGGAAGCGGCACTGCAAGAAGAAGGGTCGTCAGTGAGGAGGTTGAGTTGCCAATGAGCAGTAGTGAAGGTTTGAACTTGCAATGTAAGGAGGAACAGTGGAAATGTGGCTTTTGGTGTGAGGGAAGGGGTGGGGAGATTGATATTTCCACGGTGGCAAAAAAAATTTACTCGGTGCCGCGAGAAACTGGCGCGCAAGTGTGGTTCAAGCGGGGGCGATGGACTGTAGACGACGAAGCTTCCTGCGTAAGCCAAACAAGATGGTGCGCCAAGATATTTTATATCACGTCCCACATGATTCTTTCTAGTAAACTTATTGTGGTATACATGATTTTTTTCTTTATGTTTTGAAAGGCAAAATGGTGTTAGAGAGGGAAAGGATAGTGAAGTGTATGCTAGAACATTTATGTACAGTGAACATGCAACTACATGAGTGTCGTCTTAACATTTGGAATTATTCCGGGTTCGTTTGACATTTTTATGCATTAGTTGAGTTTCTAGGCATTTAATGTGCATAATTCAAATTTGAACTACAAGCACATCCTCAAGTGCACTAAAGTTTGTTGAAAAATCGCGTGTGTCTCTTTGGGTGAATTTATAGGTCCCATGCAAGAAATGGGAATGAAATCCAAACATCTGGGTGTCATGGCTCGGCTAGGAACATTGTGAAACTTGGTTTTAAAATTCCTGGAAATTCAAAACTAGCCTGAAAATCATGAAACTTGGCATCGTGTATTTTCATGGCACCAACATTCTGTGGTAAAAAAATTGGCCATATTTGGAAAAGTTTTTGGGTATAAGCTTCTTCCAAACCAGAGCTTTTCTCAAGAAGTCTCGTGGTTCCCGAGGGGGGATGATAGAGGCAAAGGTGTCCCGTCTTTCGATGAGATGATAGATATCGCTTTGGTGGAAGTCGACTTTGACGATCCGACTACGAACGTGCGAGGACGTCGTGCCTTAGCAATCGCTAAACCAACTCCGAGAGGTTATTGACCACGCCGGAGCACGATCAACCTGACCACGAGGGTCTGTTTCCTGCGAGCAAACGAAGAACAAGCAAGAAACTAAGATTGCAATCTGGATATTGCGAATATAAGATGAAAGCTTTATTGATCAAGGTGGGGTTCTGTGACGCCTTTGTCTGGTCGTTGAACACAAACGAAGTACGCGAAGTTGCAGCTATGGCGAACTTTTAATCTAAACAAAACCCAAAGTCTAAACGGTGCCCTAAGGGTTGTATATATGGAGGAAGAGAGGGGGAATTTCGTGGCCCTTGGTGGAGGGGTCCAAAATCAACCCTATCTCTTGTTTCCCCACACATACGGACTCTAAAAATAGCCTATACCTATGTATTTCGAAATTACATGGGCCTGGCCCAATAAAAAGGTGACGCAGCACCTATAATAGCCTCGGGACGAAATTTATGAAGTGGCATCTTGTATATTTCGTCCAAGGCTTCATGCACCCATTATGGTGGCTTCAAAGTCCTGAAATCATCACTTGTAACTCCGTTCTTGTTCCCCTTGCGCATGGCATCATCTCCATGCTTGTTCTTGCTCCAATGTTCATCCTTCTCCAAGCTAGGCCCTTCATTTGTAAGCAAAACAAATGTATCCAATTTAGGCAGCATCATATTCTCATGAATATTAAAATCATTACCAAGAAACGAAAGTACCTGATAATTTAGTTGGCGTGCGCGAGCTCTAGTAATTGGTCCCGTATATGTAGCAGTAGGGGTTGTGGGTGTAACAATGGTATTGATGTCCTCATCATCCTCCCCTTCTTGAAATGAAGTCGTCCTCGACGGAAACTCATCTTCCTCACCCAAATAAGGCTTCAAATCTGCAATGTTAAAAGTGGGACTAACCCCAAAATCTGTAGGCAGCTCAAGTTTATATGCATTATCATTTATTCTCTCTAACACCCTAAAGGGACCATCAGCATGTGGCATTAGCTTTGATTTGCGCAAATCAGGAAATCTATCCTTACGCAAATTGATGAGGACATCAATACCATTGTTACACCCACAGGCCCTGCTGCTATACATACTGGACCAATTACTAGAGCTCGCGCACGCCAACTAAATTACCAGGTACTTTCGTTTCTTGGTAATGATTCTAATGTTCATGAGAATATGATGCTGCCTAAATTGGATACATTTGTTTTGCTTACAAATGAAGGGCCTAGCTTGGAGAAGGATGAACATTGGAGCAAGAACAAGCATGGAGATGATGGCATACGCAAGGGGAACAAGAACGGAGTTACAAGTGATGATTTCAGGACTTTGAAGCCACCATAATGGGTGCATGAAGCCTTGGACGAAATATACAAGATGCCACTTCATAAATTTCGTCCCGAGGCTATTTTAGGTGCTGCGTCACCTTATTATTGGGCCAGGCCCATGTAATTTCGAAATACATAAGTATAGGCTATTTTTAGAGTCCGTATGTGTGGGGAAACAAGAGATAGGGTTGATTTCGGACCCCTCCACCAAGGGCCACGAAATTCCCCCCTCTTCCTCCATATATACAGCCCTTAGGGCATCGTTTAGAGTTTGGGTTTTGTTTAGATTAAAAGTTCGCCATAGCTGCAACTTCGCGTACTTCGTTTGTGTTCAACGACCAGACAAAGGCGTCACAGAACCCCACCTTGATCAATAAAGCTTTCATCTTATATTCGCAATATCCAGATTGCAATCTTAGTTTCTTGCTTGTTCTTCGTTTGCTCGCAGGAAACAGACCCTCGTGGTCAGGTTGATCGTGCTCCGGCGTGGTCAATAACCTCTCGGAGTTGGTTTAGCGATTGCTAAGGCGCGACGTCCTCGCACGTTCGTAGTCGGATCGTCAAAGTCGACTTCCACCAAAGCGATATCCATCATCTCATCGAAAGACGGGACACCTCCGCCTCTATCAAGTGGTATCAGATTTCCAGGTTGCTCGGTGAGATTTTACAGTTTTTCGTAGTTTAGATCGAGTCTGTTCTTCATACCTACAGTCCACGAAAAAGCCACAAAAAAAAATTAGGGTTAGTTCATCAATTACGAACCAATCTGAGCCTTTGCATAATCTTTTGAGGGTTTTGCTTTGTTGAATTTGCGGTTGCGTCGTCGTGTCTAGTTGCTGGTCTTAGAGTCTAGTCTTTTAGAGTTTCGAGTTCTGGTCATAAGTTGTCACGCCGCCGCCGCACCATCATCATCGCCCCTGCCATCTACCACCACCGCTTATCCGCCACCGCTCCGAATCCGTATGCATATACCACCACCGATCCATATCCATATACTACCACCGCTACCACCACCGCTGCCATATACCACCACCATATATATCCACCACCAATCCGAGTTCCTTGCATATTAGGTTTGTTTTCGAGATCCATCTAGATTCCGATTCGTGTTTCCTTGCCGGAGTAGGTTTCGGAAAAAAAAGAGTCGGGTAGCCACGCTCCGTTTAGGCCCAAAATTTTTCGAAAACGCATTTTTCGAAAAAATTTCTGGCTATCCTATTTTTAGGTGTTTTTGAGTGTTTTGAGACAGGTGCCATTATAGGAAGTTTTTTTTGACCTGTTTCCAGTTTTTGGGTCCGGGCAGTCGAAAAAAAAAATTTGGTCGAAAAAAAAAATTTCGTGCCCATCCTGTCAGTTTGACCTAGGAAGAGTTTTGAGACACTCGCCATTATAGTGATTTTTCGCAAAAAAAAAAGCAGCGCAAAAAAAAAGAGCGCAAAAAAAAAGGGCGAAAAAAAAATTCAGAGTGTGCTTTTCCCTTGTTTACGTGCCGCGCCGTGATTTTGTTGGTGTTCTAGGCTCGCGTCTCTAGCACAGTCTAGCCTAGGACCAGCACAGTACCGTCGTTGAGCGTTTATTCAACTTTGCATCTCTGAATTGATTATTGCTGACCCTTTTTGCTACCATACTATAAGCCTTCCCAGCTCCACATACATCTACGTCTTGTGTTTGACTCTCCCTGGTAATCGCTCTATCCAAGCTTTGAGAATTTTTGACTACAACGGTTGCCGATCACCGCCTGCTGCTGGGTAAGAACTGGTAAGAATTTGAGATTTGCTTGACGGATTTGTGATACACCACCACCACTTCTTAGTAGTCTGTAGGATCATATTCTTGTGTGTTTCTATTGCTGCTAACCATGCCAGGATCACAAGCCGACGAGATTGACTGGGAGGACTTATCGAACAAGGAGCTTCATGATAAGTTTCAGCAAATGATGACTGAACAGGTACAAGATGTGCTGAACAATTTTGAAGAGGCCATGGAGAAGATCACTGGCTTTCAGAAGACGTTCGAAACAAAGCTCGATAACAGATTTAATGAACTGCTTTCGCGTCTTCCACCACCGGCTGCACCTGTCGCACCTCTGCAACAACAACAACTACGCCCCCTTCCGAATCAGTATGGACGAGCACAGCGTGTTCCTATTGTGCCAGGACAAAATTCTGGTGCCGCTGCTACTGCTGTTGGTGCTTCTTTGGCTCCTGCTACTGCTCCTGCTGGTACCCAGGAGGATGATGAGTATGCGGGCGATTATGAGGATGAGATTGATCAAAATCAGATCTACGAGCAGCCACCAGCACCACCACCAGCAGGTCGACCTCAGGTATATATTCGTAATGGTAGGCCTGCACCACCACCTCAGGTACGAGATGATGTCCATATTCCTAAACTGAAATTGAATATTCCACCATTTGAGGGTAGATATGTTCCTGATATATATCTTACTTGGGAGTTAGAAACTGAACAACGATTTACATGTTTACAATATCCTGAGGAGAGACGAGTTGCTGCTGTTGTTTGTGCTTTCACTAGTTTTGCATGTGTATGGTGGTCTGAACATTGTAGATTGTATCCTATTCCAACTACTTGGGCTGCTTTGAAAACTGCTATGCGTACGCGTTGGGTTCCACCATATTATCAACGTGAATTGCTTGAAAAATTGCAGCGTTTAAGACAAGGAAAAAATTATGTAGAAGAATATTATCAGGAATTACAAACTGGCATGATTAGATGTGGTATTGTTGAGGAGAATGAAGCTATGCTTGCACGTTTTCTGGGTGGATTAAATAGAGAGATTCAGACCATTCTAGACTATAAGGAGTATACTAATATCACTCGTTTATTCCATCTTGCTTGTAAAGCTGAACGTGAAGTGCAGGATCGACAAGCATTGGGGCGAACTAGCTTTTCTGCAGGCCGACCTTCATCATGGACACCACGTGCATCTTCTACTTCAACTGCACCAGCACCTCCATCCGGTGCCACCTCCAGCCGTGATACAAGAAAACAGGCACAACCACCATTATCTGCCAAGAGCGCACCTGCGGGGCCTGCACAGCGTTCTTCTTCTTCCATGGCATCAACAGGGCACACAAGTGATATTATTTGTCGTCGTTGTAAGGGAGGAGGTCATTATGCGAGAGAATGCAAATCTCCGCGTGTGATGATTGCTACCGCGGATGGTGGATATGAGTCTGCTAGTGACTATGATGAGGAGACTTTGGCTCTTATTACACGTGAAGAACATGGTGGAGATGATTCTGATCATGAGACGCAATACATGGCTCCTGAAGACGCTGACGGGTATGAATGTTTAGTTGCTCAACGTGTTTTGAGTGTGCAGGTCACACAAGCTGAGCAAAATCAGAGGCACAATTTGTTCCATACCAAGGGAGTTGTGAAGGAACGTTCTGTGCGCGTCATAATAGACGGAGGGAGCTGCAACAACTTGGCTAGCATGGAGATGGTGGAGAAGCTTTCTCTCACCACAAGACCACATCCACATCCTTACTACATCCAATGGTTCAACAACAGCGGCAAGGTTAAGGTAACACGTACTGTTCGTGTGCATTTTAGTATCTCTACATATGCTGATTATGTTGATTGTGATGTGGTACCTATGCAAGCATGTTCCTTATTACTTGGTAGACCATGGCAATTTGATAAAAATTCTGTACACCATGGTAGAAACAATCACTATACTCTTGTTCATAAGGATAAAAATATTACTTTGCTTGCTATGACTCCTGATTCCATTTTGAAAGATGATATTAATAGAGCTAATAAAGCAAAACAGGAGACGAATAAGAGTGAAAATCAGATTGTGGCAAAAGAATTTGAGCAACAAATGAAGCCTAACAATAAACCATCTAGTGTTGCTTCTGAAATTAAATTGAAAAGTGCATGTTTATTTGCCACCAAATCTGATATTGATGAGCTAGATTTCGGCAAATCTGTTTGCTATGCTTTTGTGTGCAAAGAGGCATTATTTTCATTCGAGGACGTGCCTTCCTCTTTGCCTCCTGCTGTCACTAACATTTTGCAGGAGTTCGCTGACGTCTTTCCACAAGACGTGCCACCGGGATTACCGCCTATTCGAGGGATTGAGCATCAGATTGACTTAATTCCCGGTGCTTCACTGCCAAACCGTGCACCATACCGTACCAATCCAGAGGAGACGAAGGAGATTATGCGCCAAGTACAAGAGCTTCTCAACAAAGGTTATATACGCGAATCCCTTAGTCCTTGTGCTGTTCCTATTATTCTAGTGCCGAAAAAGGATGGTACATCACGTATGTGTGTTGATTGTAGAGGCATTAATAATATCACTATTCGTTATCGTCATCCTATTCCTAGGCTAGATGATATGCTTGATGAATTGAGTGGTTCTACAATATTCTCCAAAGTTGATTTGCGTAGTGGCTACCACCAAATTCGTATGAAATTGGGAGATGAATGGAAAACAGCATTTAAAACTAAGTTTGGATTATATGAGTGGTTAGTCATGCCTTTTGGGTTAACTAATGCACCTAGTACTTTCATGAGATTAATGAACGAAGTTTTACGTGCTTTCATTGGACGATTTGTGGTAGTTTACTTTGATGACATACTGATTTATAGCAGATCTTTGGAAGAACATTTGGAACATTTACGTGCTGTTTTTATTGCTCTACGTGATGCACGTTTGTTTGGTAACCTTGGGAAGTGCACCTTTTGCACCGACCGAGTATCTTTTCTTGGCTATGTTGTTACTCCACAGGGAATTGAAGTTGACAAAGCCAAGATTGAAGCTATTGAGAGTTGGCCGCAACCCAAAACGGTCACACAAGTGAGGAGTTTTCTTGGCCTCGCTGGATTCTATAGGCGTTTTGTGAGAGATTTCAGCACCATTGATAGAGGCAAAGGTGTCCCGTCTTTCGATGAGATGGTGGATTTCGCTTTGGTGGAAGTTGACTTTGACGATCCGACTACGAACGTGCGAGGACGTCGCGCCTTAGCAATCGCTAAACCAACTCCGAGAGGTTATTGACCACGCCGGAGCACGATCAACCTGACCACGAGGGTCTGTTTCCTGCAAGCAAACGAAGAACAAGCAAGAAACTAAGATTGCAATCTGGATATTGCGAATATAAGATGAAAGCTTTATTGATCAAGGTGGGGTTCTGTGACGCCTTTGTCTGGTCGTTGAACACAAACGAAGTACGCGAAGTTGCAGCTATGGCGAACTTTTAATCTAAACAAAACCCAAAGTCTAAACGATGCCCTAAGGGCTGTATATATGGAGGAAGAGGGGGGAATTTCGTGGCCCTTGGTGGAGGGGTCCGAAATCATCCCTATCTCTTGTTTCCCCACACATACGGACTCTAAAAATAGCCTATACTTATGTATTTCGAAATTACATGGGCCTGGCCCAATAATAAGGTGACGCAGCACCTAAAATAGCCTCGGGACGAAATTTATGAAGTGGCATCTTGTATATTTCGTCCAAGGCTTCAGGCACCCATTATGGTGGCTTCAAAGTCCTGAAATCATCACTTGTAACTCCGTTCTTGTTTCCCTTGCGCATGCCATCATCTCCATGCTTGTTCTTGCTCCAATGTTCATCCTTCTCCAAGCTAGGCCCTTCATTTGTAAGCAAAACAAATGTATCCAATTTAGGCAGCATCATATTCTCATGAACATTAGAATCATTACCAAGAAACGAAAGTACCTGGTAATTTAGTTGGCGTGCACGAGCTCTAGTAATTGGTCCAGTATGTATAGCAGCAGGGGCTGTGGGTGTAACAATTGTATTGATGTCCTCATCATCCTCCCCTTCTTGAAATGAAGTCGTCCTCGACGGAAGTTCATCTTCCTCACCCAAATAAGGCTTCAAATCTGCAATGTTAAAAGTGGGACTAACCCCAAAATCTGCAGGCAGCTCAAGTTTATATGCATTATCATTTATTTTCTCTAACACCTTAAAGGGACCATCAGCACGTGGCATTAGCTTTGATTTGCGCAAATCAGGAAATCTATCCTTACGCAAATGTAACCAAACAAGATCTCCAGGTGCAAACACAACATGTTTTCAACCCTTATCTCCAGCAAGTTTATATTAGCATTCATACGCTCAATGTTTTCCTTAGTTAACTCATGCATTTTTAAAATCAATTCAGCACGTTGTTTAGCATCAAAATTAACCTTCTCCGAAGATGGAAGAGGCAACAAATCAATAGGTGCACGAGGTAGGAAACCATACACAACTTCAAAAGGGCACATCTTAGTAGTAGAATGCAATGAACGATTATAAGCAAATTCAATATGAGGCAAGCATTCCTCCCACATTTTCTTATTATTCTTCAAAACAGCCCTAAGCATAGTAGACAACGTTCTATTGACTACTTCAGTTTGTCCATCAGTTTGGGGGTGACAAGTAGTACTAAAAAGCAGTTTAGTCCCCAACTTAGCCCATAAACATCTCCAAAAGTGGCTAAGAAATTTAGTATCACGATCTGAGACAATAGTATTTGGCACACCATGCAAGCGAATAATTTCACGAAAGAACAAATCAGCAACATTAACAGCATCATCGCTTTTATGACATGGTATAAAGTGTGCCATTTTCGAGAATCTATCCACGACAACAAATATGCTATCCCTCCCCTTCTTTGTTCGAGGTAAACCTAAAACAAAGTCCATAGATATATCCTCCCAAGGAACACTAGGTACAGGCAAAGGCATATATAAACCATGAGGATTGAGTCGTGACTTAGCTTTTTGACATGTAGTGCATCGAGCAATAAAACGCTCAACATCCCGTCTCATCTTTGGCCAAAAGAAATGTGTAGCAAGTACGTCCTCCGTCTTCTTCACGCCAAAGTGTCCCATTAATCCTCCTCCATGCGCCTCCTGCAACAACAAAAGACGAACGGAGCTAGCTGGAATTCATAGCTTGTTAGCACGAAACACAAATCCATCGTTAACGACAAACTTGTTCCACATTCTTCCTTCTTTACAATTCTGCATTACATCTTTAAAATCAGCATCATGCACATATTGATCTTTGATGGTCTCCAAACCAAATATTTTGAAGTCAAGTTGTGAAAGCATAGTATAGCGACGAGACAATGCATCAGCAATAACATTTTCTTTTCCCTTCTTGTGTTTAATGACATAAGGGAAAGTCTCAATGAATTCAACCCATTTAGCATGTCTACGATTCAGTTTAGCTTGACTTTTAATATGTTTCAAAGATTCATGATCAGAATGTATAACAAACTCTTTGGGCCATAAATAATGTTGCCATGTTTCTAAAGTCCGAACAAGAGAATATAATTCTTTATCATAAGTAGAATAATTCAGACTAGGCCCACTCAATTTTTCAGAAAAGTATGCAACAGGTTTGCCATCTTGTAATAACACACCTCCTAATCCAATTCCACTAGCATCACATTCAAGCTCAAAAGTCTTATTAAAATCAGGAAGTTGGAGTAAAGAAGCATGTGTCAACTTATCTTTCAATACCGTGAAGGCTTCTTCCTGTGCGGTACCCCAAACAAAAGGCACATCCTTCTTTGTAAGCTCGTTGAGAGGTGTAGCAATGGTGCTGAAATCTCTCACAAAACGCCTATAGAATCCAGCGAGGCCAAGAAAACTCCTCACTTGTGTGACCGTTTTGGGCTGCGGCCAACTCTCAATAGCTTCAATCTTGGCTTTGTCAACTTCAATTCCCTGTGGAGTAACAACATAGCCAAGAAAAGATACTCGGTCGGTGCAAAAGGTGCACTTCCCAAGGTTACCAAACAAACGTGCATCACGTAGAGCAATAAAAACAGCACGTAAATGTTCCAAATGTTCTTCCAAAGATCTGCTATAAATCAGTATGTCATCAAAGTAAACTACCACAAATCGTCCAATGAAAGCACGTAAAACTTCGTTCATTAATCTCATGAAAGTACTAGGTGCATTAGTTAACCCAAAAGGCATGACTAACCACTCATATAATCCAAACTTAGTTTTAAATGCTGTTTTCCATTCATCTCCTAATTTCATACGAATTTGATGGTAGCCACTACGCAAATCAACTTTGGAGAATATTGTAGAACCACTCAATTCATCAAGCATATCATCTAGCCTAGGAATAGGATGACGATAACGAATAGAGGCGAGGGTCCCGATCTTTCGATAAGATGATAACTATCGATTTGGTGGAGACGACTTTGACAATCCGACTACAAACATGCACGACGTTGCGCCTTAGCAATCGCTAAACCAATCTCCTGAGGTTACTGACGATGCTGGAAGCACGGTCAGCCTGACCACGAAGGTCTATTCCTGCAAGCAATCGAAGAACGAGCAAGAATATGATAAAGCAATCTGAATATTGCAAATATATATGAAGTATTGATAATGGTGGGGATCCGGAAGCGGTCTTGGTCTGGTCGTTGGACACAAACGAAGTACACGAAGTTGCAATGGCTAGTGTCTAGTTGCTCCGGATCCCCACCATTATCAATACTTCATATATATTTGCAATATTCAGATTGCTTTATCATATTCTTGCTCGTTCTTCGATTGCTTGCAGGAATAGACCTTCGTGGTCAGGCTGACCGTGCTTCCAGCATCGTCAGTAACCTCAGGAGATTGGTTTAGCGATTGCTAAGGCGCAACGTCGTGCATGTTTGTAGTCGGATTGTCAAAGTCGTCTCCACCAAATCGATAGTTATCATCTTATCGAAAGATCGGGACCCTCGCCTCTATTCGTTATCGTCATCCTATTCCTAGGCTAGATGATATGCTTGATGAATTGAGTGGCTCTACAATATTCTCCAAAGTTGATTTGCGTAGTGGATACCATCAAATTCGTATGAAATTGGGAGATGAATGGAAAACAGCATTTAAAACTAAGTTTGGATTATATGAGTGGTTAGTCATGCCTTTTGGGTTAACTAATGCGCCTAGTACTTTCATGAGACTAATGAACGAAGTTTTACGTGCTTTCATTGGACGATTTGTGGTAGTCTATTTTGATGATATACTGATTTATAGCAGATCTTTGGAAGAACATTTGGAACATTTACGTGCTGTTTTTATTGCTCTACGTGATGCACGTTTGTTTGGTAACCTTGGGAAGTGCACCTTTTGCACCGACCGAGTATCTTTTCTTGGCTATGTTGTTACTCCACAGGGAATTGAAGTTGATAAAGCCAAGATTGAAGCTATTGAGAGTTGGCCGCAGCCCAAAACGGTCACACAAGTGAGGAGTTTTCTTGGCCTCGCTGGATTCTATAGGCGTTTTGTGAGAGATTTCAGCACCATTGCTGCACCTCTCAGTGAGCTTACAAAGAAAGATGTGCCTTTTCTTTGGGGTACCGCACAGGAAGAAGCCTTCTCGGTTTTGAAAGATAAGTTGACACATGCTCCTTCACTCCAACTTCCTGATTTTAATAAGAGTTTTGAGCTTCAATGTGATGCTAGTGGAATTGGATTAGGAGGTGTGTTATTACAAGATGGCAAACCTGTTGCATACTTTTTTGAAAAATTGAGTGGGCCTAGTCTGAATTATTCTACTTATGATAAAGAATTATATGCTCTTGTTCGGAGTTTAGAAACATGGCAACATTATTTATGGCCCAAAGAATTTGTTATACATTCTGATCATGTGATGAGGACATCAATACATTTGTTACACCCACAGCCCCTGCTGCTATACATACTGGACCAATTACTAGAGCTCGTGCACGCCAACTAAATTACCAGGTACTTTCGTTTCTTGGTAATGATTCTAATGTTCATGAGAATATGATGCTGCCTAAATTGGATACATTTGTTTTGCTTACAAATGAAGGGCCTAGCTTGGAGAAGGATGAACATTGGAGCAAGAACAAGCATGGAGATGATGGCATGCGCAAGGGGAACAAGAATGGAGTTACAAGTGATGATTTCAGGACTTTGAAGCCACCATAATGGGTGCATGAAGCCTTGGACGAAATATACAAGATGCCACTTCATAAATTTCGTCCCGAGGCTATTTTAGGTGCCGCGTCACCTTATTATTGGGCCAGGCCCATGTAATTTCGAAATACATAAGTATAGGCTATTTTTAGAGTCCGTATGTGTGGGGAAACAAGAGATAGGGTTGATTTCGGACCCCTCCACCAAGGGCCACGAAATCCACCCCCTCTTCCTCCATATATACAGCCCTTAGGGCATCGTTTAGACCTTGGGTTTTGTTTAGATTAAAAGTTCGCCATAGCTGCAACTTCGCGTACTTCGTTTGTGTTCAACGACCAGACAAAGGCGTCACAGAACCCCACCTTGATCAATAAAGCTTTCATCTTATATTCGCAATATCCAGATTGCAATCTCAGTTTCTTGCTTGTTCTTCATTTGCTCGCAGGAAACAGACCCTCGTGGTCAGGTTGATCGTGCTCCGGCGTGGTCAATAACCTCTCGGAGTTGGTTTAGCGATTGATAAGGCGCGACGTCCTCGCACGTTCGTAGTCGGATCGTCAAAGTCGACTTCCACCAAAGCGAAATCCACCATCTCATCGAAAGACGGGACACCTTTGCCTCTATCACCCTCCGTCTATGATGACGCGCACAGAACATTCCTTCACAACTCCCTTGGTATGGAACAAATTGTGCCTCTTATTTTGCTCAGCTTGTGTGATCTGCACACTCAAAACACGTTGAGCAACTAAACATTCATACCTGTCAGCGTCTTCAGGAGCCATGTATTGCGTCTCATGATCAGAATCATCTCCACCATGTTCTTCACGTGTAATAAGAGCCAAAGTCTCCTCATCATAGTCACTAGCAGACTCATATCCACCATCCGCGGTAGCAATCATCACACGCGGAGATTTGCATTCTCTCGCATAATGACCTCCTCCCTTACAACGACGACAAATAATATCACTTGTGTGCCCTGTTGATGCCATGGAAGAAGAAGAACGTTGTGCAGGCCCTGCAGGTGCGCTCTTGGCAGATAATGGTGGTTGTGCCTGTTTTCTTGTATCACGGATGGAGGTGGCACCGGATGGTGGTGCTGGTGCAGTTGAAGTAGAAGATGCACGTGGTGTCCATGATGAAGGTCGGCCTGCAGAAAAGTTAGTTCGCCCCAATGCTTGTCGATCCTGCACTTCACGTTCAGCTTTACAAGCAAGATGGAATAAACGAGTGATATTAGTATACTCCTTATTGTCTAGAATGGTCTGAATCTCTCTATTTAATCCACCCAGAAAACATGCAAGCATAGCTTCATTCTCCTCAACAATACCACATCTAATCATGCCAGTTTGTAATTCCTGATAATATTCTTCTACAGAATTTTTCCCTTGTCTTAAACGCTGCAATTTTTGAAGCAATTCACGTTGATAATATGGTGGAACCCAACGCGTACGCATAGCAGTTTTCAAAGCAGCCCAAGTAGTTGGAATAGGATATAATCTACAATGTTCAGACCACCATACACATGCAAAACTAGTGAAAGCACAAACAGCAGCAACAACTCGTCTCTCCTCAGGATATTGTAAACATGTAAATCGTTGTTCAGTTTCTAACTCCCAAGTAAGATATATATCAGGAACATATCTACCCTCAAATGGTGGAATATTCAATTTCAGTTTAGGAATATGGACATCATCTCGTACCTGAGGTGGTGGTGCGGGCCTACCATTACGAATATATACCTGAGGTCGACCTGCTGGTGGTGGTACAGGTGGCTGCACGTAGTGCTGATTTTGATCAACCTCATCCTCATAATCTCCCACATAATCATCCTCCTCCGCATCAGCAGCAGGAGCCACAGTTTGGCCAAACGCAAGAGGAACACGGCTTGCTCGGCGGAGGTCTGTTTCGCGACGTGGAGGTAGTCGTTGTTGTTGTTGTTGGAGAGGTGCGTTAGGTGCAGCGGGTGGTGGTGGTGGAAGACGCGCGAGCAATTCATTAAACTTGTTATCGAGCTTTGTTTCGAACGTCTTCTCAAGGCCAGTGATCTTCTCCATGGCCTCTTCAAAATTGTTCAGCACATGTTGCACCTGTTCAGTCATCATTTGCTGAAACTTATCATGAAGCTCCTTGTTCGATAAATTCTCCCAGTCAATCTCGTCGGCTTGTGATCCTGGCATGGTTAGCAGCAATAGAAACACACAAGAATATGATCCTACAGACTACGAACAAGTGGTGGTGGTGGGTGTCACAAACCCGTCAAGCAAAACTCAAATTCTTACCAGTTCTTACCCAGCAGCAGGCGGTGATCGGCAACCGTTGTAGTCAAAACTCTCAAAGCTTGGATAGAGCGATTACCAAGGAGAGTCAAACGCACGACGTAGATGTATGTGGAGCTGGGAAGGCTTACAATATGGTAGCAAAAAGGGTCAGCAATAATCAATTCAGAGATGCAAAGTTGAATAAATGCTCAACGACGGTACTGTGCTGGTCCTAGGCTAGACTGTGCTCGAGACGCGAGCCTAGAACACCAACAAAATCACGGCGCGGCACGTAAACAAGGGAGGAGCACACTCTGAATTTTTTTTCTCTTTTTTTGCACTTTTTTTTCCTCTTTTTTTTTGCTCCGCAACAAATTTTTTTTGAAAAAGTCTACAAATGGTCTAAAAACTGCCTAGCCAGAATTTTCCAGACTTATTTTTTTTTGAAATTGGAACTATTTTTCTTCTGCGGATGGCTCGGAAGTTGGGGAGTCCTTCTCTGTCACGACTCGGAGTATCCCGTGATCTGGAAATCGAGAACAATGCAACAATTACTGGACTCGGACTAGGATTGGTGGCGGAGATGAATCTGGTGGAACTCGGACTGGTGGCGAAGATGAATCTGGTGGAACACGGACAGGTGGCGGATATATGTTGCAGGTGAACTCGGATTGGCGTGATGGCGGCGGATATGTGGTGGCGTATATGGATTCGGATTGACGGTGAATATGTGGTGGTGGTATATGGCAACAGCGACGATGATGATGCGGTGGTGATATATGGCAGCGGCGACGTGACAACCTGTGAACAGAACTCGAAACTCTAAAAGACTAGACGCTAAGACCAGCAACTGGACACGACGATGCAACCGCAAATTCAACAAAGCAAATACAGAAAAGATTATGCAAGGCTCAGATTGGTTCGGATGGGATGAACTAACCCTAATTTTTTTTGGCTTTTTCGTGGACTATAGGTATGAAGAACAGACTCGATCTAAACTACGAAAAACTGTAAAATCTCACCGAGCAACCTGGAAATCTGATACCACTTGATAGAGGCAAAGGTGTCCCGTCTTTCGATGAGATGATGGATATCGCTTTGGTGGAAGTCGACTTTGACGATCCGACTACGAACGTGCGAGGACGTCGCGCCTTAGCAATTGCTAAACCAACTCCGAGAGGTTATTGACCACGCCGGAGCATGATCAACCTGACCACGAGGGTCTGTTTCCTGCAAGCAAACGAAGAACAAGCAAGAAACTAAGATTGCAATCTGGATATTGCGAATATAAGATGAAAGCTTTATTGATCAAGGTGGGGTTCTGTGACGCCTTTGTCTGGTCGTTGAACACAAATGAAGTACGCGAACTTGCAGCTATGGCGAACTTTTAATCTAAATAAAACCCAAAGTCTAAACAGTGCCCTAAGGGCTGTATATATGGAGGAAGAGAGGGGGAATTTCGTGGCCCTTGGTGGAGGGGTCCGAAATCAACCCTATCTCTTGTTTCCCCACACATACGGACTCTAAAAATAGCCTATACCTATGTATTTCGAAATTACATGGGCCTGGCCCAATAAAAAGGTGACGCGGCACCTATAATAGCCTCGGGACGAAATTTATGAAGTGGCATCTTGTATATTTCGTCCAAGGCTTCATGCACCCATTATGGTGGCTTCAAAGTCCTGAAATCACTTGTAACTCCGTTCTTGTTCCCCTTGCGCATGCCATCATCTCCATGCTTGTTCTTGCTCCAATGTTCATCCTTCTCCAAGCTAGGCCCTTCATTTGTAAGCAAAACAAATGTATCCAATTTAGGCAGCATCATATTCTCATGAACATTAGAATCATTACCAAGAAACGAAAGTACCTGATAATTTAATTGGCGTGCGCGAGCTCTAGTAATTGGTCCCGTATATGTAGCAGTAGGGGCTGTGGGTGTAACAATGGTATTAATGTCCTCATCAAGGGATGTGTAAGCTTTGTGTGTGAAACGATATATGCTGCCTCCCCCCTTGATTTTTTATAGAGGCAACATAGAACTATATCTGTATAGTGCTAAATTTTGGAATTATTCTGGGTTCATTTGGACTTTCTTATACATTAATTGAATTTCTACTCATTTAATGTTCACAATTCAAATTTGAACTACAAGCACATGGTCCAGTGCACCAAAGTTGGTTGAAAAATCATATATGTGTCCTTGGGTGAATTTCTAGGTCCCATGCAAGAAATGAGAATGAAATTCAAACATCTAGGCGTTGTGGCTCGGCCAGAAAGATTGAGAAACTTGGTTTTTTAAATCAAGTAAATCCAGAACATGGTTGAAAATCATGAAACTTGGCATGGTGTCATGACATGGCACTAACATGCTGTGGTAAATTTTTTGGCCGAATTGGGACAAGCATTGGTACAAGCTTCTTGCAAATCGGAGCTTCTCTCAAGAAGGCTCGTGGTTCCGAGAGGGAACATGTCACCTCCATGTGCGAAACGACATACATACATTGCCTTCTCGCGCCTTCATTTTATTAACACAGGCAGATTAGACCAAATAGAAGTATCATGCTAAATCTTGGAATTATTCCAGGTTTGTTTGGCCTTTTTTATACATTAATTGAATTTATCGGCATTTAATGAGAATAATTCAAATTTGAAATACAAGCACATGATCGAGTGAACCAAAGTTGGTTGAAAAATCACATGTGTGTCCTTGGGTGAATTTCTAGGTCCCATGCAAGAAATGGGAATGAAATTCAAACATCTGGGCGTCGTTGCTCGGATGGAAAGATTGAGAAACTTGTTTTTTTATTCCTGTAAATCCAAAACACGCCTGAAAATCATGAAACTTGGCATGGTGTCATGACATGGCACCAACATGCTGTGGTAAATTTTTTGGCTGAATTGGGACAAGCTTTGGAATAAGCTTATTGCAAACCGGAGCTTCTCTTAAGAAGGCTCGTGGTTCCGAGAGGGAACGTGTCACCTCCGTGTGTGAAACGACATACACTGCCTTCTCCCGCCTTAATTTTTTTACACAGGAAGATTAGACCAAATAGAAGTATCATGCTAAATTTGGGAATTATTCTGGGTTCTTTTGGACTTTTTTATACATTAATTGAATTTCTAGGCATTTAGTGTGTATAATTCAAATTTGAACTACAAGAACATGCTCCAGTGCACCAAAGTTGGTTGAAAAATCACATGTGTGTCCTTGGGTGAATTTCTAGGCCCCATGCAAGAAATGGGAATGAAATTCAAACACCTGGGCATCGTTGCTCGTCCGAGAAGATTGAGAAACTTGGATTTTTAATTCCTGTAAATCCAAAACATGCCTGAACATCGTGAAACTTGGCATGGTGTCATGGCATGGCACCAACATGCAGTGGTAAATTTTGGCCGAATTGGGACAATCTTTGGTTTAAGCTTCTTGCAAACAGGAGCTTCTCTCAAGAAGGTTCGTGGTTCCGAGAGGGAACGTGTCACCTCCGTGTGCGAAACAACATAAACTGCCTTCTCCCGCCTTACTTTTTTACACAGGTAGATTAGACCGAATAGAAGTATCGTGCTGAATTTTGGAATTATTCCGAGTTCATTTAGATTTTTATACATTAATTGAATTTCTAGGCATTTAATGTGCATAATTCAAATTTGAACTACAAGCACATGCTCCAGTGCACCAAAGTTGGTTGAAAAATCACATGTGTGTCCTTGGGTGAATTTCTAGGTCCCATGGAAGAAATGGGAATGAAATTCAAATATCTGAGCATCCTGGCTCAGCTAGAAATATTGAGGAAACTGGTTTTTTAATTCCTGTAAATCCAAAACACGCCTGAAAATCATGAAACTTGGCATGGTGTCATGACATGGCACCAACATGCAGTGGTAATTTTTTTGTCCGATTTGCGAAGGTGCACACACTAACAATCATCAAAGTCATTTTGGAACAAGTGCTGTCACGTTACAAATCGGAAACACAAGTATTATTGAAACTGATAGAGGCGGGGTGTCCCGTCTTTTGATGAGATGATGGATATCGCTTTGGTGGAAGTCGACTTTGACGATCCGACTACGAACGTGCGAGGACGTCGCGCCTTAGCAATCGCTAAACCAACTCCGAGAGGTTATCGACCACGCCGGAGCACGATCAACCTGACCACGAGGGTCTATTTCCTGCGAGCAAACGAAGAACAAGCAAGAAACTGAGATTGCAATCTGGATATTGCGAATATAAGATGAAAGCTTTATTGATCAAGGTGGGGTTCTGTGACGCCTTTGTCTGGTCGTTGAACACAAACGAAGTACGCGAAGTTGCAGCTATGGAGAACTTTTAATCTAAACAAAACCCAAAGTCTAAACGATGCCCTAAGGGCTGTATATATGGAGGAAGAGGGGGGAATTTCGTGGCCCTTGGTGGAGGGGTCCGAAATCAACCCTATCTCTTGTTTCCCCACACATACGGACTCTAAAAATAGCCTATACTTATGTATTTCGAAATTACATGGGCCTGGCCCAATAATAAGGTGACGCAACACCTATAATAACCTCGGGACGAAATTTATGAAGTGGCATCTTGTATATTTCGTCCAAGGCTTCATGCGCCCATTATGGTGGCGTCAAAGTCCTGAAATCATCACTTGTAACTCCGTTCTTGTTCCCCTTGCGCATGCCATCATCTCCATGCTTGTTCTTGCTCCAATGTTCATCCTTCTCCAAGCTAGGCCCTTTATTTGTAAGCAAAACAAATGTATCCAATTTAGGCAGCATCATATTCTCATGAACATTAGAATCATTACCAAGAAACGAAAGTACCTGGTAATTTAGTTGGCGTGCGCGAGCTCTAGTAATTGGTTCAGTATGTATAGCAGCAGGGCCTGTGGGTGTAACAATTGTATTGATGTCCTCATCATCCTCCCCTTCTTGAAATGAAGTCGTCCTCGACGGAAGTTCATCTTCCTCACCCAAATAAGGCTTGAAATCTGCAATGTTAAAAGTGGGACTAACCCCAAAATCTGCAGGCAGCTCAAGTTTATATGCATTATCATTTATTTTCTCTAACACCTTAAAGGGACCATCAGCCCGTGGCATGAGCTTTGATTTGCGCAAATCAGGAAATCTATCCTTACGCAAATGTAACCAAACAAGATCTCCAGGTGCAAACACAACATGTTTTCTACCCTTATCTCCAGCAAGTTTATATTTGGCATTCATACGCTCAATGTTTTCCTTAGTTAACTCATGCATTTTTAAAATCAATTCAGCACGTTGTTTAGCATCAAAATTAACCTTCTCCGAAGCTGGAAGAGGCAACAAATCACTAGGTGCACGAGGTAGGAAACCATACACAACTTCAAAAGGGCACATCTTAGTAGTAGAATGCAATGAACGATTATAAGCAAATTCAATATGAGGCAAGCATTCCTCCCACATTTTCTTATTACTCTTCAAAACAGCCCTAAGCATAGTATACAATGTTCTATTGACTACTTCAGTTTGGCCATCAGTTTGGGGGTGACAAGTAGTACTAAAAAGCAGTTTAGTCCCCAACTTAGCCCATAAACATCTCCAAAAGTGGCTAAGAAATTTAGTATCACGATCTGAAACAATAGTATTTGGCACACCATGCAAGCGAATAATTTCACGAAAGAACAAATCAGCAACATTAACAGCATCATCGCTTTTATGACATGGTATAAAGTGTGCCATTTTCGAGAATCTATCCACGACAACAAATATGCTATCCCTCCCCTTCTTTGTTCGAGGTAAACCTAAAACAAAGTCCATAGATATATCCTCCCAAGGAACACTAGGTACAGGCAAAGGCATATATAAACCATGAGGATGGAGTCGTGACTTAGCTTTTCGACATGTAGTGCAGCGAGCAATAAAACGCTCAACATCCCGTCTCATCTTTGGCCAAATGAAATGTGTAGCAAGTACGTCCTCCGTCTTCTTCACGCCAAAGTGTCCCATTAATCCTCCTCCATGCGCCTCCTGCAACAACAAAAGACGAACGGAGCTAGCTAGAATGCATAGCTTGTTAGCACGAAACACAAATCCATCGTTAACGACAAACTTGTTCCACATTCTTCCTTCTTTGCAATTCTGCATTACATCTTTAAAATCAGCATCATGCACATATTGATCTTTGATGGTCTCCAAACCAAATATTTTGAAGTCAAGTTGTGAAAGCATAGTATAGCGACGAGACAATGCATCAGCAATAACATTTTCTTTTCCCTTCTTGTGTTTAATGACATAAGGGAAAGTCTCAATGAATTCAACCCATTTAGCATGTCTACGATTCAGTTTAGCTTGACTTTTAATATGTTTCAAAGATTCATGATCAGAATGTATAACAAACTCTTTGGGCCATAAATAATGTTGCCATGTTTCTAAAGTCCGAACAAGAGCATATAATTCTTTATCATAAGTAGAATAATTCAGACTAGGCCCACTCAATTTTTCAGAAAAGTATGCAACAGGTTTGCCATCTTGTAGTAACACACCTCCTAATCTAATTCCACTAGCATCACATTCAAGCTCAAAAGTCTTATTAAAATCAGGAAGTTGGAGTAAAGGAGCATGTGTCAACTTATCTTTCAATACCGTGAAGGCTTCTTCCTGTGCGGTACCCCAAACAAAAGGCACATCCTTCTTTGTAAGCTCGTTGAGAGGTGTAGCAATGGTGCTAAAATCTCTCACAAAACGCCTATAGAATCCAGCGAGGCCAAGAAAACTCCTCACTTGTGTGACCGTTTTGGGCTGCGGCCAACTCTCAATAGCTTCAATCTTGGCTTTGTCAACTTCAATTCCCTGTGGAGTAACAACATAGCCAAGAAAAGATACTCGGTCGGTGCAAAAGGTGCACTTCCCAAGGTTACCAAACAAACGTGCATCACGTAGAGCAATAAAAACAGCACGTAAATGTTCCAAATGTTCTTCCAAAGATCTGCTATAAATCAGTATGTCATCAAAGTAAACTACCACAAATCGTCCAATGAAAGCACGTAAAACTTCGTTCATTAATCTCATGAAAGTACTAGGTGCATTAGTTAACCCAAAAGGCATGACTAACCACTCATATAATCCAAACTTAGTTTGAAATGCTGTTTTCCATTCATCTCCCAATTTCATACGAATTTGGTGGTAGCCACTACGCAAATCAACTTTGGAGAATATTGTAGAACCACTCAATTCATCAAGCATATCATCTAGCCTAGGAATAGGATGACGATAACGAATAGTAATATTATTAATGCCTCTACAATCAACACACATACGTGATGTGCCATCCTTTTTCGGCACTAGAATAATAGGAACAGCACAAGGACTAAGGGATTCGCGTATATAACCTTTGTCGAGAAGCTCTTGTACTTGGCGCATAATCTCCTTCGTCTCCTCTGGATTGGTACGGTATGGTGCACGGTTTGGCAGTGAAGCACCGGGAATTAAGTCAATCTGATGCTCAATCCCTCGAATAGGCGGTAATCCCGGTGGCACGTCTTGTGGAAAGACGTCAGCGAACTCCTGCAAAATGTTAGTGACAGCAGGAGGCAAAGAGGAAGGCACGTCCTCGAATGAAAATAATGCCTCTTTGCACACAAAAGCATAGCAAACAGATTTGCCGAAATCTAGCTCATCAATATCAGATTTGGTGGCAAATAAACATGCACTTTTCAATTTAATTTCAGAAGCAACACTAGATGGTTTATTGTTAGGCTTCATTTGTTGCTCAAATTCTTTTGCCACAATCTGATTTTCACTCTTATTCGTCTCCTGTTTTGCTTTATTAGCTCTATTAATATCATCTTTCAAAATGGAATCAGGAGTCATAGGAAGCAAAGTAATGTTTTTATCCTTATGAACAAGAGTATAGTGATTGTTTCTACCATGGTGTACAGAATTTTTATCAAATTGCCATGGTCTACCAAGTAATAAGGAACATGCTTGCATAGGTACCACATCACAATCAACATAATCAGCATATGTAGAGATACTAAAATGCACACGAACAGTACGTGTTACCTTAACCTTGCCGCTGTTGTTGAACCATTGGATGTAGTAAGGATGTGGATGTGGTCTTGTGGTGAGAGAAAGCTTCTCCACCATCTCCATGCTAGCCAAGTTGTTGCAGCTCCCTCCGTATATGATGACGCGCACAGAACGTTCCTTCACAACTCCCTTGGTATGGAACAAATTGTGCCTCTGATTTTGCTCAGCTTGTGTGACCTGCACACTCAAAACACGTTGAGCAACTAAACATTCATACCTGTCAGCGTCTTCAGGAGCCATGTATTGCGTCTCATGATCAGAATCATCTCCACCATGTTCTTCACGTGTAATAAGAGCCAAAGTCTCCTCATCATAGTCACTAGCGGACTCATATCCACCATCCGCGGTAGCAATCATCACACGCGGAGATTTGCATTCTCTCGCATAATGACCTCCTCCCTTACAACGACGACAAATAATATCACTTGTGTGCCCTGTTGATGCCATGGAAGAAGAACGCTGTGCAGGCCCCGCAGGTGCGCTCTTGGCAGATAATGGTGGTTGTGCCTGTTTTCTTGTATCACGGCTGGAGGTGGCACCGGATGGAGGTGCTGGTGCAGTTGAAGTAGAAGATGCACGTGGTGTCCATGATGAAGGTCGGCCTGCAGAAAAGTTAGTTCGCCCCAATGCTTGTCGATCCTGCACTTCACGTTCAGCTTTACAAGCAAGATGGAATAAACGAGTGATATTAGTATACTCCTTATAGTCTAGAATGGTCTGAATCTCTCTATTTAATCCACCCAGAAAACGTGCAAGCATAGCTTCATTCTCCTCAACAATACCACATCTAATCATGCCAGTTTGTAATTCCTGATAATATTCTTCTGCAGAATTTTTCCCTTGTCTTAAACGCTGCAATTTTTGAAGCAATTCACGTTGATAATATGGTGGAACCCAACGCGTACGCATAGCAGTTTTCAAAGCAGCCCAAGTAGTTGGAATAGGATATAATCTACAATGTTCAGACCACCATACACATGCAAAACTAGTGAAAGCACAAACAGCAGCAGCAACTCGTCTCTCCTCAGGATATTGTAAACATGTAAATCGTTGTTCAGTTTCTAACTCCCAAGTAAGATATATATCAGGAACATATCTACCCTCAAATGGTGGAATATTCAATTTCAGTTTAGGAATATGGACATCATCTCGTACCTGAGGTGGTGGTGCGGGCCTACCATTACGAATATATACCTGAGGTCGACCTGCTGGTGGTGGTACAGGTGGCTGCACGTAGTGCTGATTTTGATCAACCTCATCCTCATAATCTCCCACATAATCATCCTCCTCCGCATCAGCAGCAGGAGCCACAGAAGTATCAACAGCAGCACCAACAGTTTGGCCAAACGCAAGAGGAACACGGCTTGCTCGGCGGAGGTCTGTTTCGTGACGTGGAGGTAGTCGTTGTTGTTGTTGTTGGAGAGGTGCGTTAGGTGCAGCAGGTGGTGGTGGTGGAAGACGCGCGAGCAATTCATTAAACTTGTTATCGAGCTTTGTTTCGAACGTCTTCTCAAGGCCAGTGATCTTCTCCATGGCCTCTTCAAAATTGTTCAGCACATGTTGCACCTGTTCAGTCATCATTTGCTGAAACTTATCATGAAGCTCCTTGTTCGATAAATTCTCCCAGTCAATCTCGTCGGCTTGTGATCCTGGCATGGTTAGCAGCAACAGAAACACACAAGAATATGATCCTACAGACTACGAACAAGTGGTGGTGGTGGGTGTCACAAACCCGTCAAGCAAAACTCAAATTCTTACCAGTTCTTACCCAGCAGCAGGCGGTGATCGGCAACCGTTGTAGTCAAAACTCTCAAAGCTTGGATAGAGCGATTACCAGGGAGCGCACGACGTAGATGTATGTGGAGCTGGGAAGGCTTATAATATGGTAGCAAAAAGGGTCAGCAATAATCAATTCAGAGATGCAAAGTTGAATAAACGCTCAACGACGGTACTGTGCTGGTCCTAGGCTAGACTGTGCTAGAGACGCGAGCCTAGAACTGATAGAGGCAAAGGTGTCCCGTCTTTCGATGAGATGGTGGATTTCGCTTTGGTGGAAGTCGACTTTGACGATCCGACTACGAACGTGTGAGGACGTCGCGCCTTAGCAATCGCTAAACCAACTCCGAGAGGTTATTGACCACGCCGGAGCACGATCAACCTGACCACGAGGGTCTGTTTCCTGCGAGCAAACGAAGAACAAGTAAGAAACTAAGATTGCAATCTGGATATTGCGAATATAAGATGAAAGCTTTATTGATCAAGGTGGGGTTCTGTGACGCCTTTGTCTGGTCGTTGAACACAAACGAAGTACGCGAAGTTGCAGCTATGGCGAACTTTTAATCTAAACAAAACCCAAAGTCTAAACGATGCCCTAAGGGCTGTATATATGGAGGAAGAGGGGGGAATTTCGTGGCCCTTGGTGGAGGGGTCCGAAATCAACCCTATCTCTTGTTTCCCCACACATACGTACTCTAAAAATAGCCTATACTTATGTATTTCGAAATTACATGGGCCTGGCCCAATAATAAGGTGACGCAGCACCTAAAATAGCCTCGGGACGAAATTTATGAAGTGGCATCTTGTATATTTCGTCCAAGGCTTCATGCACACATTATGGTGGCTTCAAAGTCCTGAAATCATCACTTGTAACTCCGTTCTTGTTCCCCTTGCGCATGCCATCATCTCCATGCTTGTTCTTGCTCCAATGTTCATCCTTCTCCAAGCTAGGCCCTTCATTTGTAAGCAAAACAAATGTATCCAATTTAGGCAGCATCATATTCTCATGAACATTAGAATCATTACCAAGAAACGAAAGTACCTGATAATTTAGTTGGCGTGCACGAGCTCTAGTAATTGGTCCAATATGTATAGCAGCAGGGGCTGTGGGTGTAACAATTGTATTGATGTCCTCATCACTACCACAAATCGTCCAATGAAAGCACGTAAAACTTCGTTCATTAGTCTCATGAAAGTACTAGGCGCATTAGTTAACCCAAAAGGCATGACTAACCACTCATATAATCCAAACTTAGTTTTAAATGCTGTTTTCCATTCATCTCCCAATTTCATACGAATTTGATGGTATCCACTACGCAAATCAACTTTGGAGAATATTGTAGAGCCACTCAATTCATCAAGCATATCATCTAGCCTAGGAATAGGATGACGATAACGAATAGTAATATTATTAATGCCTCTACAATCAACACACATACGTGATGTACCATCCTTTTTCGGCACTAGAATAATAGGAACAGCACAAGGACTAAGGGATTCGCGTATATAACCTTTGTCGAGAAGCTCTTGTACTTGACGCATAATCTCCTTCGTCTCCTCTGGATTGGTATGGTATGGTGCACGGTTTGGCAGTGAAGCACCGGGAATTAAGTCAATCTGATGCTCAATCCCTCGAATAGGCGGTAATCCCGGTGGCACGTCTTGTGGAAAGACGTCAGCGAACTCCTGCAAAATGTTAGTGACAGCAGGAGGCAAAGAGGAAGGCACGTCCTCGAACGAAAATAATGCCTCTTTGCACACAAAAGCATAGCAAACAGATTTGCTGAAATCTAGCTCATCAATATCAGATTTGGTGGCAAATAAACATGCACTTTTCAATTTAATTTTAGAAGCAACACTAGATGGTTTATTATTAGGCTTCATTTGTTGCTCAAATTCTTTTGCCACAATCTGATTTTCACTCTTATTCGTCTCCTGTTTTGCTTTATTAGCTCTATTAATATCATCTTTCAAAATGGAATCAGGAGTCATAGGAAGCAAAGTAATGTTTTTATCCTTATGAACAAGAGTATAGTGATTGTTTCTACCATGGTGTACAGAATTTTTATCAAATTGCCATGGTCTACCAAGTAATAAGGAACATGCTTGCATAGGTACCACATCACAATCAACATAATCAGCATATGTAGAGATACTAAAATGCACACGAACAGTACGTGTTACCTTAACCTTGCCGCTGTTGTTGAACCATTGGATGTAGTAAGGATGTGGATGTGGTCTTGTGGTGAGAGAAAGCTTCTCCACCATCTCCATGCTAGCCAAGTTGTTGCAGCTCCCTCCATCTATGATGACGCGCACAAAACGTTCTTTCACAACTCCCTTGGTATGGAACAAATTGTGCCTCTGATTTTGCTCAGCTTGTGTGAACTGCACACTCAAAACACGTTGAGCAACTAAACATTCATACCTGTCAGCATCTTCAGGAGCCATGTATTGTGTCTCATGATCAGAATCATCTCCACCATGTTCTTCACGTGTAATAAGAGCCAAAGTCTCCTCATCATAGTCACTAGCGGACTCATATCCACCATCCGCGGTAGCAATCATCACACGCGGAGATTTGCATTCTCTCGCATAATGACCTCCTCCCTTACAACGATGACAAATAATATCACTTGTGTGCCCTGTTGATGCCATGGAAGAAGAAGAACGCTGTGTAGGCCCCGCAGGTGCGCTCTTGGCAGATAATGGTGGTTGTGCCCGTTTTCTTGTATCACGGCTGGAGGTGGCACCGGATGGAGGTGCTGGTGCAGTTGAAGTAGAAGATGCACGTGGTGTCCACGATGAAGGTCGGCCTACAGAAAAGTTAGTTCGCCCCAATGCTTGTCGATCCTGCACTTCACGTTCAGCTTTACAAGCAAGATGGAATAAACGAGTGATATTAGTATACTCCTTATAGTCTAGAATGGTCTGAATCTCTCTATTTAATCCACCCAGAAAACGTGCAAGCATAGCTTCATTCTCCTCAACAATACCACATCTAATCATGCCAGTTTGTAATTCCTGATAATATTCTTCTACAGAATTTTTCCCTTGTCTTAAACGCTGCAATTTTTGAAGCAATTCACGTTGATAATATGGTGGAACCCAACGCGTACGCATAGCAGTTTTCAAAGCAGCCCAAGTAGTTGGAATAGGATATAATCTACAATGTTCAGACCACCATACACATGCAAAACTAGTGAAAGC
>NW_021193561.1:63425-91339 GCF_002162155.2 Triticum dicoccoides
CTGCTTTTTTTTTTTGCGAAAAATCACTATAATGGCGAGTGTCTCAAAACTCTTCCTAGCTCAAACTGACAGGATGGGCACGAAATTTTTTCGACCAATTTTTTTTTTTTTTCGGCTGCCCGGACCCAAAAACTGGAAACGGGTCAAAAAAAACTTCCTATAATGGCACCTGTCTCAAAACACTCAGAAACACCTAAAAATAGGATACCCAGAAATTTTTTCGAAAAATGCGTTTTCGAAAAATTTTGGGCCTAAACGGAGCGTGGCTACCCGACTCTATCAAGTGATATCAGGCCACTTGATAGAGGCGGGGTGTCCCGATCTTTCGATGAGATGATACTATCGATTTGGTGGAGACGACTTTGACGATCCGACTACAAACGTGAACGACGTTGCGCCTTAGCAATCGCTAAACCAATCTCCTGAGGTTACTGACGATGCTGGAAGCACGGTCAGCCTGACCACGAAGGTCTATTCCTGCAAGCAATCGAAGAACGAGCAAGAATATGATAAAGCAATCTAAATATTGCAAATATATATGAGGTATTGATAATGGTGGGGATCCGTAAGCGGTCTTGGTCTGGTCGTTGGACACAAACGAAGTACACGAAGCGTGGCTACCCGACTCTTTTTTTTTTTTCCGAAACCTACTCCGGCAAGGAAACACAAATCGGAATCTAGATGGATCCCGAAAACAAACCTAATAAGCAAAGAACTCGGATTGGTGGTGGATATATGGTGGTGGTATATGGCAGCGGTGGTGGTAGCGGTGGTAGTATATGGATATGGATCGGTGGTGGTATATGGACACGGATTGGTGGTGGTATATGGATACGGATTCGGTGCGGTGGTGGTAGATGGCAGGGGCGATGATGATGGTGCGGCGGCGGCGTGACAACTTATGACCAGAACTCGAAACTCTAAAAGACTAGACTCTAAGACCAGCAACTAGACACGACGATGCAACCGCAAATTCAACAAAGCAAAACCCTAAAAAGATTATGCAAGGCTCAGATTGGTTGGGATATGATGAACTAACCCTAATTTTTTTTTGTGGCTTTTTCGTGGACTATAGGTATGAAGACAGACTCGATCTAAACTACGAAAAACTGTAAAATCTCACCGAGCAACCTGGAAATCTGATACCACTTGATAGAGGCAAAGGTGTCCCGTCTTTCGATGAGATGGTGGATTTCGCTTTGGTGGAAGTCGACTTTGACGATCCGACTACGAACGTGTGAGGACGTCGCGCCTTAGCAATCGCTAAACCAACTCCGAGAGGTTATTGACCACGCCGGAGCACGATCAACCTGACCACGAGGGTCTGTTTCCTGCGAGCAAACGAAGAACAAGCAAGAAACTAAGATTGCAATCTGGATATTGCGAATATAAGATGAAAGCTTTATTGATCAAGGTGGGGTTCTGTGACGCCTTTGTCTGGTCATTGAACACAAACGAAGTACGCGAAGTTGCAGCTATGGCGAACTTTTAATCTAAACAAAACCTAAAGTCTAAACGATGCCCTAAGGGCTGTATATATGGAGGAAGAGGGGGGAATTTCGTGGCCCTTGGTGGAGGGGTCCGAAATCAACCCTATCTCTTGTTTCCCCACACATACGGACTCTAAAAATAGCCTATACTTATGTATTTCGAAATTACATGGGCCTGGCCCAATAATAAGGTGACGCAGCACCTAAAATAGCCTCGGGACGAAATTTAGGAAGTGGCATCTTGTATATTTCGTCCAAGGCTTCATGCACCCATTATGGTGGCTTCAAAGTCCTGAAATCATCACTTGTAACTCCGTTCTTGTTCCCCTTGCGCATGCCATCATCTCCATGCTTGTTCTTGCTCCAATGTTCATCCTTCTCCAAGCTAGGCCCTTCATTTGTAAGCAAAACAAATGTATCCAATTTAGGCAGCATCATATTCTCATGAACATTAGAATCATTACCAAGAAACGAAAGTACCTGGTAATTTAGTTGGCGTGCACGAGCTCTAGTAATTTGTCCAGTATGTATAGCAGCAGGGGCTGTGGGTGTAACAATTGTATTGATGTCCTCATCAAGAACACCAACAAAATCACGGCGCGGCACGTAAACAAGGGAGGACACACTCTGAATTTTTTTTCTCTTTTTTTTTGCACTTTTTTTCCTCTTTTTTTTTGCTCCGCAACAAATTTTTTTCGAAAAAGTCTACAAATGGTCTAAAAACTGCCTAGCCAGAATTTTCCAGACTTAGTTTTTTTTTTGAAATTGGAACTATTTTTCTTCTGCGGATGGCTCGGAAGTTGGGGAGTCCTTCTCTGTCACGACTCGGAGTATCGCGTGATCTGGAAATCGAGAACAATGCAACAATTACCGGACTCGGACTAGGACTGGTGGCGGAGATGAATCTGGTGGAACTCGGACTGGTGGCGAAGATGAATCTGGTGGAACACGGACAGGTGGCGGATATATGTTGCAGGTGAACTCGGATTGGCGTGATGGCGGCGGATATGTGGTGGCGTATATGGATTCGGATTGACGGTGAATATGTGGTGGTTGATGAGGACATGACTACCTTGGATATGACCAAAAATATTGCATATATGCATATTTGTCAGGTGATTTCTAATGCAAACTATTCAATAATCTATTTATGTTATCCAGAACAAAAATACTTCACACACTTTTGTGTTTTGTCTAATTGCAGGTGTATGGGACATTTGTACAATCCACATATGAAGATAAGGAAGAAAGAGATGTTTATTTGCTGTCCAAAAAGTTCTCTCACGTCACTTTTGGCCCAAGAGAAGATAGAGTCCAAGTCTCTCACGTTCTGGATTCAGATTCGGACTGCACAGACACACCTGACTCAAAACGCACACAAGTTTTTCATACGGACACAGAATTGGGTGATTCTTTTTTTGTTGGAAACTAGATTTCGTGCACTTTCCAACCCAATTGGAATCACCTTCAAATTCGTCCGGAGCGTTGAGTTGTGGACGAAACAATCTGATGCTGCAGCAGAATCCGAGTCAAACTACAAGTCCAAAGGTGTTACATCACCTCCACTTGGGCCCAATGGCCTTGTACGACCTAGATTTAGTTTTAGGCTGCCTTGGGACGTCCTCCCACCTCCTTGGCCGCCACCCCTTGCTCCTATATAAGTAGATCCATCTAGTAGCTTTTCCTTGGGATTTGTTTAGTTAAAAGTTAGCCATTGCAACTTCGTGTACTTCGTTTGTGTCCAACGACCAGACCAAGACCGCTTCCGGATCCCCACCTTTATCAATGCTTCATACATATTCGCAATATTCAGATTGCCTTTATCATATTCTTGCTCGTTCTTCGATTGCTTGCAGGAATAGACCTTCGTGGTCAGGTTGATCGTGCTCCGGCGTGGTCAATAACCTCAGGAGATTGGTTTAGCGATTGCTAAGGCGCAATGTCGTGCACGTTTGTAGTCGGATAATCAAAGTCATCTCCACCAAATCGATAGTTATCACCTCATCGAAAGATCGAGACACCTCGCCTCTATCAAGTGGTATCAGTTTTCAGGTTGCTCGGTGAGAATTTCCAGTTTTCCTAGATTAGATTTATTTTCTTACCTATTGTCCAAGAAAAAGCCACAAAAAAGAGTTAGATCTATTCATCCTTGGTCCAAGCCAGTCTGAGCCTTTGCAATTTTCTTTTCATTGATTGCATAGTTGAATTATCGATTGCATCGTCGTGTCGAGTTGCTGGTCTTAGTGTCTAGTTCGTTTAGAGTTTCGAGTTCTGTTCACATTAGTCACGTCGCCGCTGCATCGTTATTCCTTCCACTGTCCACCACCCATCCATCAATTTCCACCACGTGCTACCCACCATTCATTGTCATAATAATAGTTGAGATCGGTCACATCTTCACTTGATCCAATCTGCATCTTATCTAGTTTGTTTTGGAAAGAGGGAGAAAAAAAGAGAGAACAAAAAACGAGAAAAAAAGGAGAAAAAAAAGTCAGAGAGAAAAAAAGGAGAGAAAGAAAAAAAAGTGTGAGGAAAAAAAAAGAGAAGAAAAAAAAACAAAAAAATCGGCACAAACTTTTTCAGAGGAAAGTTGGAGACAAAGTTGTTGATATATCCTGCTTGGCTGTTGTTTCACCTCATTATCTTTACTGATAGAGGCGGGGTGTCCCGATCTTTCGATGAGATGATAACTATCGATTTGGTGAAGATGACTTTGACGATCCGACTACAAACTTGCACGATGTTGCGCCTTAGCAATCGCTAAACCAACTTTGAGAGGTTATTGACCACGCTGGAGCACAATCAACCTGACCACGAAGGTCTATTCCTGCAAGCAATCGAAGAACAAGCAAGAATATGATAAAAGAAATCTGAATATTGCGAGTATATAAGAAGTATTGATAGATAAAGGTGGGGATCCGTAAGCGGTCTTGGTCTGGTCGTTGGACACAAACGAAGTACACGAAGTTGCAATGGCTAACTTTTAACTAAACAAATCCCAAGGAAAAGCTACTAGATGGATCTACTTATATAGGATCAAGGGGTGGCGGCCAAGGAGGTGGGAGGACGTCCCAAGGCAGCCTAAAACTAAATCTAGGTCGTACAAGGCCAATGGGCCCAAGTGGAGGTGATGTAACACCTTTGGACTTGTAGTTTGACTCGGATTCTGCTGCAGCATCAGATTGTTTCGTCCACAACTCAACGCTCCGGACGAATTTGAAGATGATTCCAATTGGGTTGGAAAGTGCACGAAATCTAGTTTCCAATGCAAAAAGAATCACCCAATTCGGAGTCCGTATGAAAAACTTGTGTGCGTTTTGAATCAGGTATGTCTGTGCAGTCCGAATCTGAATCCAGAACGTGAGAGACTTGGACCCTATCTTCTCTTGGGCCAAAAGTGACGTGAGAGAACTTTTTGGACAGCAAATAAACATCTCTTTCTTCCTTATCTTCATATGTGGATTGTACAAATGTTCCATACACCTGCAATTAGACAAAACACAAAAGTGTGTGAAGTATTTTTGTTCTGGATAACATAAATAGATTATTGAATAGTTTGCACTAGAAATCACCTGACAAATATGCATATATGCAATATTTTTGGTCATATCCAAGCTAGTCATGTCCTCATCATCCTCCCCTTCTTGAAAATAAAGCCGTCCTCGGCGTTGCTTAATCTGAAATGTGGCTAACAAAAGAGACAAGGTGTACATGTTGTATATGTATATGTCATCCATTTTTACTTCCCTTGATTTTTGCATATATGACACATGAATAGATGAGTAACTTGCATAGCTCATAAAATCTAAAGCCAAAAAATTAGCACAAGAAGTAGAAGGCATGAAAATATTGCAACTCAGTTTGCACATATAAGTGAAGCTCTTATTCATTTCAAAAGATTGACAATGTTCATCATTAAACCATCCCAACATTGGTGAATAAACCTTACTTGCATCAAATTTACATGCTACAACATGCTTAAATAAGCAAACATGCAATAAGTCATTCAACACAGAATCATCACCAAGATTAGAGGTCATATCAAAATGATTAAACATTGGTTCTTTTGCATCAATAGTTAATTCAATGGGTGCACTTAAAATTGTTGGTATTTCAGTTGTTTGATCACATGGCAAAGTCAAATTATCAACGTAGTCCTCTAAAATAGGTGGTGTGATCAAAGTAGTGGGTAGCTCATCAGATGGTGCATTCAAATTGACAAGGCAATCATCATTCTCATGTAGAGATGGAAGATCAGTACCTTTGTCGTTACCTCTTATGATCAACTCAGATGATGTAGCCACTCTCGGGGGCGATGTGTCACATGGTGGAGGTGATGTAGTCCTGACAACAACGGATGTGGTTGTCATAGTATGCCTAGTAGTTGAAGGAACAATCATATCAACTCTTGGAATGTGCACCGTGCGCTTGTTCTCCTATTCAGCTTTGCAAGCAAGATGAAACAAATGGTCCATAGGATAACACTCTTCATGAATTAGTATCTCTTGAATATCACGGTTTAATCCTCCCCAAAATCTATCCATAAAATCATCTTCACTTTCTTCTAAAGAGGAATGCAACAAGGTAGTTTGTAAATCATCATAATATTTTGTTACAGTTTTACTACCTTGTTTTAAGTGTTGCAACTTCTTAATCATGTCACGAGTATAATAAGCAGGGACGAAAGTATGTCGCATGGCAAGTTTCAAATCATCCCAAGTAGTAGGTATATAATCAGGGTGTAACCGACAATATTCACTCCACCAAACCAAAGCATAACCAGTGAAAGAACCAACCGCAACCTTAACCTTTTTATGTTCATCGAAATTATGGGAAGCAAATATATTTTTTATGTCGAACTCCCATTCAATATATAAAGCAGGTTTAAAACGGCCATTAAATGGTGGTATAGATACATTAACCTGATCATGTGCATTTGGATGTTTGTGCACCTCTCGTGACGGTTGTGGTATTTGCAAAGGTGGTGGCACGTCTCCCGCGATCGACAAAGCCCATGAATTGACTCTGGAACCTGTCATGATTAGTAGAACAAGAAACAAAACCCAAAAATAATGTTCCTATAACTACTAGGATGTGGTGGTAAAATGCTCACAGTAAAGCAAATATCAATGTCTTACAAGTTCTTACCATGCAGCAGGCGGTGATCGGCAACCAGCGGTGTCAAGTAACTCCGAATATTGAGTAAAGCGATTGCCAGGGGAGCGTACGTATACACGGTATAGAAATATGTGGAGCTGGGTTGGCTATATATGGTAGCAAAAGATTAGCAATAATCAATTCAAAGATGCAATGTTGAATAAACGCTCAACGACGGTACTGTGCTGGTCCTAGGCTAGACCGGACTAGAGACGCGAGCCTAGAACACTAATGAGGTCACGGCGTAGCACAACTAGCATCAATGAAGGATACTAAGTAGCTCTTGACAGCAAGATATAAGTGAAGATCACAACAGCAGTGAAGATAATGAGGTGAAACAACAGCCAAGCAGGATATATCAACAACTTTGTCTCCAACTTTCCTCTGAAAAAGTTTGTGCCGATTTTTTTGTTTTTTTTTCTTCTCTCTTTTTTTCCTCACACTTATTTTTTCTTTCTCTCCTTTTTTTTTCTCTGACTTTTTTTTCCTTTTTCTCTCTCTTTTTTCTCTCTCTTTTTTCTCCCTCTTTCCAAAACAAACTAGATAAGATGCAGATTGGATCAAGTGAAGATGTGAACGATCTCAACTATTATTGTGACAATGAATGGTGGGTAGCACGTGGTGGAAATTGATGGATGGGTGGTGGACAGCGGAAGAGATAATGATGCAGCGGTGGCGTGACTAATGTGAACAGAACTCGAAACTCTAAACGAACTAGACACTAAGACCAGCAACTCGACACGACAATGCAATCGATAATTCAACTATGCAATCAATGAAAAGAAAATTGCAAAGGCTCAGACTGGCTTGGACCAAGGATGAATAGATCTAACTCTTTTTTGTGGCTTTTTCTTGGACAATAGGTAAGAAAGTAAATCTAATCTAGGAAAACTGGAGATTCTCACCGAGCAACCTGAAAACTGATACCACTTGATAGAGGCGGGGTGTCCCGATCTTTCGATGAGATGATAACTATCGATTTGGTGAAGATGACTTTGACGATCCGACTACAAACGTGCACGAAGTTGCGCCTTAGCAATCGCTAAACCAACTCCGAGAGGTTATTGACCACGCCGGAGCACGATCAAACTGACCACGAGGGTCTGTTTCCTGCGAGCAAACGAAGAAAAAGCAAGAAACTAAGATTGCAATCTGGATATTGCGAATATAAGATGAAAGCTTTATTGATCAAGGTGGGGTTCTGTGACGCCTTTGTCTGGTCGTTGAATACAAACGAAGTACGCGAAGTTGCAGCTATGGCGAACTTTTAATTTAAACAAAACCCAAAGTCTAAACGGTGCCCTAAGGGCTGTATATATGGAGGAAGAGAGGGGGAATTTCGTGGCCCTTGGTGGAGGGGTCCGAAATCAACCCTATCTCTTGTTTCCCCACACATACGGACTCTAAAAATAGCCTATACCTATGTATTTCGAAATTACATGGGCCTGGCCCAATAAAAAGGTGACGCAGCACCTATAATAGCCTCGGGACGAAATTTATGAAGTGGCATCTTGTATATTTCGTCCAAGGCTTCATGCACCCATTATGGTGGCTTCAAAGTCCTGAAATCATCACTTGTAACTCCGTTCTTGTTCCCCTTGCGCATGGCATCATCTCCATGCTTGTTCTTGCTCCAACGTTCATCCTTCTCCAAGCTAGGCCCTTCATGATAGAGGCGGGGGTGTCCCGATCTTTCGATGAGATGATAACTATCGATTTGGTGGAGACGACTTTGACGATCCGACTACAAACGTGCACGACGTTGCGCCTTAGCAATCGCTAAACCAACTCCGAGAGGTTATTGACCACGCCGGAGCACAGTCAACCTGACCACGAAGGTCTATTCCTGCAAGCAATCGAAGAACAAGCAAGAATATGATAAAAGCAATCTGAATATTGCGAGTATATATGAAGTATTGATAAAGGTGGGGATCCGTAAGCGGTCTTGGTCTGGTCGTTGGACACAAACGAAGTACACGAAGTTGCAATGGCTAACTTTTAACTAAACAAATCCCAAGGAAAAGCTACTAGATGGATCTACTTATATAGGAGCAAGGGTGTAACACCCCGGTGTAATGATGCTACAGTAACCCCTGGGGTTAAGTTAATCTTTTTGCTAAACATGTGCCTGATCATTATTGTCTCATGTTCTTTCACATTCCAGTTGAATTCAAATTCAAATTTTGTCTGAAATTCAAAATGCTCAGACATGAAAACAAAAATGTTCATCATGTGCAGAATAATCCACAACTAATATTGGTGGTGAACCAACATTTTTGCAAAAAGGTTTGAGTGGCCTAAGCTACTTCAAACAGTGGCCTAAGAAATAAATTAAATGCCTTTTTAATTTATGAAAATGGCAAACTATTTCTAAAGCCTCACAATTTTTTTTTGGCAGTGCCTAATAATTCTTTGAGATTGTTTTGCCCAGTGGCATAATTTTGCAAAGTCAATTGAGGCAAAAAGAAAATGCAAAAGCTGCTGGAAAAGAAAAACAAAAAAACAAAGAAAAGGAAAAGCCCCCCCCCCCTCAACTGGGCCGACTGGCCAGCTGGCCACCGTGCCCCCCCATGGGCCTCGGCCCACCTCAACCAGCCGGCCCAGCTCCCCGCATCGCTCTCCCGTACCCCTGTTCAACCGACCGAGGGCGCGCGCCGCGCGTCGCCGCCGAACCGCCTCGCCGTCGACGAGGAGGATAAGGTTGTCTCCCCCCCTCGACGCCTCGGCCTCCTCTCCACCTACCTCCACTCCCCTCTCTCGCCTCCCAGATCCACCTGCTCTTTCCCCCACCCTGTCTCGCTCGCCCGCCTCTCCCGAGCGCGCTCGCCGCCGTTCTCCGTCGTCACCGTGGCCACAGCCACCGCCTCGCTCCGCCGTCTTGTCGTGAAGCTCCGCCGGGGTCGACTCCGTCGTCTGGTGCCCCCAGGTGGAGCTGGGAAGCACCACTGACGTCGCACGAGCTCGTCCACTTCCGCCCTTGTCGCCGGCGAGATCCCTCGATTCCGGCTTCCCCTGCGCTCCTAAACTACCAAGGGCCATCGGCGTGCCGCTCGGTGAGCTCCACCCCCCTTCCTCTCCCCGTCCTTGATCTCTTTCCGCGCCGTAGCAAGCCCTGGGCAACGCGCTGCCATTGCCGCACCCTGGCTCCGCTGTTGAGGTCGCGGCCTTCGCTGTAGGGCCCGTCCCAGTCCGCCGAGCTCACCGACGCGTTCGTGGCTTCGAGTAGTCGTCGTAGGAGTTGTGCGTCGTCCTTTTACCGCGACTTTCGTCTCGCGCGAGCTCGCCATGCTTCGGGCCCCGCCACTCTCGTCGCCGGCGCCGTTTCCGGCAGCTCCAGCTCCGGCCGGCCTCACCACGCGACGCGGCGGGCTCTCCCCGTTCGAACGCGCCCGCCCGCGCCGGTGTTGGCCCCCTGTAGGCGAATCCCGGCCGTCTCTGGCGTCGTGCCGTCACGGGAGAGGTCGCCGGAGCCTTCTCCGGCGCCCTGCCGACGTGGCCGGTCAGGGCCACCCCCCTGGGTCACTGCCAACGGGCCCCGCGGGCCCCTGTTGACTAAGTTGACTCAGTCAACTTTGCTGACTGGGCATCCCTTGTCAATGACAGGCGGGCCCCACTCGCTAATTAACCTTAGTGTATTTTTAAAATGGTTAATTAACCTATGCAGCCACTGACACCCGGGGCCCACCCCCCTTAATTAGCTCTGTTTAATTTAAAATGGACTCAATTAGCTCTCTGTCTATGACATGTGGGTCCCACTGGACCCACAGGTCAGTTTGACCTGGTCAGCGAGTCTGTTGACTGCTGACGTCATCAGCACGTCATGCTGACGTCATTTTATCCTTTCTGTTAATTTAAATAAATCCAGAAAATGGTTTAATCTTTAAAAATTCATAGAAAATAAACCGTAACTCGGATGAAAATGTTTTCTATATGAAAGTTGCTCAGAAAAATCCAACGAATCCAAATACGTGGTCCGTTCATCTGTCACATGCCCCTAGCATGCTGAACATGGAACTTCCCCCCTCTTTTCCTTTGTCCGGAATCCACCTAACGTTGGGAATTCACCCTCGGATGTTTCCCCCCTTCGTCTGCAATGTGTAGTACCGCGTTAGAGCACGCTTAGCGCTACGTATCGTCATGTCATGCTTAGTGTTACCTCTGTTTGCTATGTATTTACTGTTTCTTCCCCTCTTCTCTCCGGTAGACCCCGAGGCCGCTGATGCCCCGGTGATCGACTACGTCGTCGACAACGACCCCCTCCTTGCCAGAGCAACCAGGCAAGCCCCCCCCTTTGATCATCCCGATATCGCCCATTCCATTCTCTCATGCTTGCATTAGATTTTGCTATTGTTGTTGTTTGCTCCTATTCTGATGCATAGCCTCCTTTTGTAACCTGCTTATTGTTACCTTACCGGCTTATCCTAAACTGCTTAGTATAGGTTGGTTAGTGATCCATCAGTGACCCCCACCTTGTCCTTGTTGCCCCTGCTTCATCATTGAAGACCCGATCAACGGGATCGAAGACCAGGCCCCGGCACCGCACATCACTTTCCCCTTAGTTGCTCGACACTACTGGGATACTATCGAGTGCCGAGGGTGAGACCTCTACAACACTTCTGATGTTAACCCTGTAGTGTAGCTATTCGGTCGTGGTCATCGAGGGTGATTTTCTCTTTAACCACTTCCGATACGACTCTGTCGTGCAACCCCTCAAGTGTGAACCTCGAGGGTGATTCCTCTACGTTCACCTTGATGATTACATTGAGTGGAACCCACCGAGGGTGATTCCTTGGGTTTTCCTCTTGATGTTTGGACACACGGATACTTGGACTTTACAACTGTTACTTGGAAAGTGATGTGGAGACGGGTTGACCTAGAAGGTGCCCGTGAGATAATTACGAGGCGTGGCCGGGCATTCTTAGCCCTTGCCGCAAGTCCTCGAGACGGGGCAACGGGGTCACCTCTTTCGTGAGTCTCTGCTTGTTACCGCGCGTTCCTAATCCACTACGATTTGGATATTTGATCCGAGGGGCCTCTGGCCTGATAGCACTAACCATCACGTGGGCATAGTATGGGCGTTCTGCGTCGTATACATCAGCCAAAGCTTAATAGGCGTCAGCGACTGAGTGGCGCGCGCCGGGTTGGACTGCGCAAGCGCCTGCCTTGTTGAAGGAGGTAGCTAGGTCTGCTCACCGGCCGCGTACGCAACGTGCAGGAGTTTCCGGGGAGATGGCCCATGACCCCTGGGGGCATAGGTTTAGTCCGGCGTGCTGACCTCTCTGTTAAGTCTAGGTCGGGTTGCGGCGTATTGTTTGGCCGAGGCCGGGCATGACCCTGGAAAGTGTGTCCGGCCGGAGTCAATCGAGCGTGGTGGGTAAGTTGGTGCACCCCTGCAGGGAAGAAAACATCTATCGATAGCCTGTCCTACGGTAACGGACACTTGGAGTTGTATCCCGATCGATACAACTAGAACTGGATACTTGTGATGAGAATTGGATGGTGATGAGGATTTGATTGTGATGATAACTGGATAGTATGGCTCTGGGATTGCTTTCTCGCAGGGAGTCGAGAAAGGATCTCTCGCCGAGGTTGATAACACTACTACCGCTTTACTTTATGCTACTCTACTCCCTCTTGTTTGCTGCAAGATGGCGGTTTCCAGAAGATGCTAGTCTTCGATAGGACTAGACCTTCTCTCTATTCTGGCATTTCTGCAGCCCAGTCCACATATACAGCCTTCCTTTGATAATGTTGCATATGTAGTGTAGATCCTTGCTTGCGAGTACTTTGGATGAGTACTCACGGTTGATTTGCTCCCCCTTTTCCCCCCTTCTTTCTTCTTTCTGGTTGTTGCAACCAGATGGTGGAGTCCAGGAGCCAGATGTCACCTTTGACGACTGCTGCTACCCCGAGGGTGCCTTCTACCACGTGACGGACGCCGACGACCAAGAGTAGTTAGGAGGCTCCCAGGCAGGAGGCCTTGCCTTTTCGATCGTAGATGCTTTTGTGCTAGCCTTCTTAAGGCAATCTTGTTTAACTCATGTCTGTACTCAGATATTGTTGCTTCCGCTGACTCGTTTGATTTCAAGCTGATGTATTCGAGCCCTCGAGGCCCCTGGCTTGTAATATAAAGCTTGTATTATTTTAATTTGTGTCTAGAGTTGTGTTGTGATATCTTCCCGTGAGTCCTTGATCTTGATCGTACACATTTGCGTGTATGATTAGTGTACGATTGAATCGAGGGCGTTACAAAGGGGTGGCGGCCAAGGAGGTGGGAGGACGTCCCAAGGCAGCCTAAAACTAAATCTAGGTCGTACAAGGCCAGTGGGCCCAAGTGGAGGGGATGTAACACCTATGGACTTGTAGTTTGACTCGGATTCTGCTGCAGCATCAGATTGTTTCGTCCACAACTCAACGCTCCGGACGAATTTGAAGGTGATTCCAATTGGGTTGGAAAGTGCACGAAATCTAGTTTCCAACAAAAAAAGAATCACCCAATTCGGAGTCCGTATGAAAAACTTGTGTGCGTTTTAAGTCAGGTGTGTCTGTGCAGTCCGAATCTGAATCCAGAACGTGAGAGACTTGGACTCTATCTTCTCTTGGGCCAAAAGTGACGTGAAAGAACTTTTTGGACAGCAAATAAACATATCTTTCTTCCTTATCTTCATATGTGGATTATACAAATGTCCCATACACCTGCAATTAGACAAAACACAAAAGTGTGTGAAGTATTTTTGTTCTGGATAACATAAATAGATTATTGAATAGTTTGCACTAGAAATCATCTGACAAATATGCATATATGCAATATTTTTGGTCATATCCAAGGTAGTCATGTCCTCATCATACCACTTGATAGAGGCGGGGTGTCCCGATCTTTCGATGACATGATAAATATCGATTTGGTGGAGACGACTTTGACGATCCGACTACAAACGTGCACGACGTTGCGCCTTAGCAATCGCTAAACCAACTCCGAGAGGTTATTGACCACGCCGGAGCACAATCAACCTGACCACGAAGGTCTATTCCTGGAAGCAATCGAAGAACAAGCAAGAATATGATAAAAGCAATATGAATATTGCGAGTATATATGAAGTATTGATAAAGGTGGGGATCCGTAAGCGGTCTTGGTCTGGTCGTTGGACACAAACGAAGTACACGAAGTTGCAATGGCTAACTTTTAACTAAACAAATCCCAAGGAAAAGCTACTAGATGGATCTACTTATATAGGAGCAAGGGGTGGCGGCCAAGGAGGTGGGAGGACGTCCCAAGGCAGCCTAAAACTAAATCTAGGTCGTACAAGGCCAATGGGCCCAAGTGGAGGTGATGTAACACCTTTGGACTTGTAGTTTGACTCGGATTCTGCTGCAGCATCAGATTGTTTCGTCCACAACTCAACGCTCCGGACGAATTTGAAGGTGATTCCAATTGGGTTGGAAAGTGCACGAAATCTAGTTTCCAACAAAAAAAGAATCACCCAATTCGGAGTCCGTATGAAAAACTTGTGTGCGTTTTGAGTCAGGTGTGTCTGTGCAGTCCGAATCTGAATCCAGAACGTGAGAGACTTGGACTCTATCTTCTCTTGGGCCAAAAGTGACGTGAGAGAACTTTTTGGACAGAAAATAAACATATCTTTCTTCCTTATCTTCATATGTGGATTGTACAAATGTCCCATACACCTGCAATTAGACAAAACACAAAAGTGTGTGAAGTATTTTTGTTCTGGATAACATAAATAGATTATTGAATAGTTTGCACTAGAAATCATCTGACAAATATGCATATATGCAATATTTTTGGTCATATCCAAGGTAGTCGTGTCCTCATCACTTCATTTGTAAGCAAAACAAATGTATCCAATTTAGGCAGCATCATATTCTCATGAACATTAGAATCATTACCAAGAAACGAAAGTACCTGATAATTTAATTGGCGTGCGCGAGCTCTAGTAATTGGTCCCGTATATGTAGCAGTAGGGGCTGTGGGTGTAACAATGGTACTGATGTCCTCATCAGCAGATAATGGTGGTTGTGCCTGTTTTCTTGTATCATGGCTGGAGGTGGCACCGAATGGTGGTGCTGGTGCAGTTGAAGTAGAAGATGCACGTGGTGTCCATGATGAAGATCGGCCTGCAGAAAAGTTAGTTCGCCCCAATGCTTGTCGTTCCTGCACTTCACGTTCATCTTTACAAGCAAGATGGAATAAACGAGTGATATTAGTATACTCCTTATAGTCTAGAATGGTCTGAATCTCTCTATTTAATCCACCTAGAAAACGTGCAAGCATAGCTTCATTCTCCTCAACAATACCACATCTAATCATGCCAGTTTGTAATTCCTGATAATATTCTTCTACAGAATTTTTTCCTTGTCTTAAACGCTGCAATTTTTGAAGCAATTCACGTTGATAATATGGTGGAACCCAACGCGTACGCATAGCAGTTTTCAAAGCAGCCCAAGTAGTTGGAATAGGATATAATCTACAATGTTCAGACCACCATACACATGCAAAACTAGTGAAAGCACAAACAGCAGCAGCAACTCGTCTCTCCTCAGGATATTGTAAACATGTAAATCGTTGTTCAGTTTCTAACTCCCAAGTAAGATATATATCAGGAACATATCTACCCTCAAATGGTGGAATATTCAATTTCAGTTTAGGAATATGGACATCATCTCGTACCTGAGGTGGTGGTGCAGGCCTACCATTACGAATATATACCTGAGGTCGACCTGCTGGTGGTGGTGCTGGTGGCTGCTTGTAGATCTGATTTTGATCAACCTCATCCTCATAATCGCCCGCATACTCATCATCCTCCTGGGTACCAGCAGGAGCAGTAGCAGGAGCCAAAGAAGCACCAACAGCAGTAACAGCGGCACCAGAATTTTGTCCTGGCACAATAGGAACACGCTGTGCTCGTCCATACTGATTCGGAAGGGGGCGTAGTTGTTGTTGTTGCAGAGGTGCGACAGGTGCAGCCGATGGTGGAAGACGCGCAAGCAGTTCATTAAATCTGTTATCGAGCTTTGTTTCGAACGTCTTCTCAAGGCCAGTGATCTTCTCCATGGCCTCTTCAAAATTGTTCAGCACATCTTGTACCTGTTCAGTCATCATTTGCTGAAACTTATCATGAAGCTCCTTGTTCGATAAGTTCTCCCAGTCAATCTCGTCGGCTTGTGATCCTGGCATGGTTAGCAGCAATAGAAACACACAAGAATATGATCCTACAGACTACTAAGAAGTGGTGGTGGTGTATCACAAATCCGTCAAGCAAATCTCAAATTCTTACCAGTTCTTACCCAGCAGCAGGCGGTGATCGGCAACCGTTGTAGTCAAAACTCTCAAAGCTTGGATAGAGCGATTACCAGGGAGAGTCAAACGCACGACGTAGATGTATGTGGAGCTGGGAAGGCTTATAATATGGTAGCAAAAAGGGTCAGCAATAATCAATTCAGAGATGCAAAGTTGAATAAACGCTCAACGACGGTACTGTGCTGGTCCTAGGCTAGACTGTGCTAGAGACACGAGCCTAGAACACCAACAAAATCACGGCGCGGCACGTAAACAAGGGAAAAGCACACTCTGAAAATTTTTTTTTCGCTCTTTTTTTTTTGCGAAAAATCACTATAATGGCGAGTGTCTCAAAACTCTTCCTAGGTCAAACTGACAGGATGGGCACGAAATTTTTTTGTTCGAATTTTTTTTTTCGACTGCCCGGACCCAAAAACTGGAAACGGGTCAAAAAAAACTTCCTATAATGGCACCTGTCTCAAAACACTCAGAAACACCTAAAAATAGGATAGCCAGAAATTTTTTCGAAAAATGCGTTTTCGAAAAATTTTGGGCCTAAACGGAGCGTGGCTACCCGACTCTTTTTTTTTGGGCCTAAACGGACCCAAAAATAGAGGCAAAGGTGTCCCGTCTTTCGATGAGATGATGGATATCGCTTTGGTGAAAGTCGACTTTGACGATCCGACTACGAACGTGCGAGGACGTCGCGCCTTAGCAATCGCTAAACCAACTCCGAGAGGTTATTGACCACGCCGGAGCACGATCAACCTGACCACGAGGGTCTGTTTCCTGCGAGCAAACGAAGAACAAGCAAGAAACTGAGATTGCAATCTAGATATTGTGAATATAAGATGAAAGCTTTATTGATCAAGGTGGGGTTCTGTGACGCCTTTGTCTGGTCGTTGAACACAAACGAAGTACGCGAAGTTGCAGCTATGGCGAACTTTTAATCTAAACAAAACCCAAAGTCTAAACGATGCCCTAAGGGCTGTATATATGGAGGAAGAGGGGGGAATTTCGTGGCCCTTGGTGGAGGGGTCCGAAATCAACCCTATCTCTTGTTTCCCCACACATACGGACTCTAAAAATAGCCTATACTTATGTATTTCGAAATTACATGGGCCTGGCCCAATAAGAAGGTGACGCAGCACCTAAAATAGCCTCGGGACGAAATTTATGAAGTGGCATCTTGTATATTTCGTCCAAGGCTTCATGCACCCATTATGGTGGCTTCAAAGTCCTGAAATCATCACTTGTAACTCCGTTCTTGTTCCCCTTGCGCATGCCATCATCTCCATGCTTGTTCTTGCTCCAATGTTCATCCTTCTCCAAGCTAGGCCCTTCATTTGTAAGCAAAACAAATGTATCCAATTTAGGCAGCATCATATTCTCATGAACATTAGAATCATTACCAAGAAACGAAAGTACCTGGTAATTTAGTTGGCGTGCACGAGCTCTAGTAATTGGTCCAGTATGTATAGCAGCAGGGGCTGTGGGTGTAACAATTGTATTGATGTCCTCATCAGTACCTGAGGTGGTGGTGCAGGCCTACCATTACGAATATATACCTGAGGTCGACCTGCTGGTGGCGGTACAGGTGGCTGCACGTAGTGTTGATTTTGATCAACCTCATCCTCATAATCTCCCACATAATCATCCTCCTCCGCATCAGCAGCAGGAGCCACAGAAGTATCAACAGCAGCACCAACAGTTTGGCCAAACGCAAGAGGAACACGGCTTGCTCGGCGGAGGTCTGCTTCGCGACGTGGAGGTAGTCGTTGTTGTTGTTGTTGGAGAGGTGCGTTAGGTGCAGCGGGTGGTGGTGGTGGAAGACGCGCGAGCAATTCATTAAACTTGTTATCGAGCTTTGTTTCGAACGTCTTCTCAAGGCCAGTGATCTTCTCCATGGCCTCTTCAAAATTGTTCAGCACATCTTGCACCTGTTCAGTCATCATTTGCTGAAACTTATCATGAAGCTCCTTGTTCGATAAATTCTCCCACTCAATCTCGTCGGCTTGTGATCCTGGCATGGTTAGCAGCAATAGAAACACACAAGAATATGATCCTACAGACTACGAACAAGTGGTGGTGGTGGGTGTCACAAATCCGTCAAGCAAAACTCAAATTCTTACCAGTTCTTACCCAGCAGCAGGCGGTGATCGGCAACCGTTGTAGTCAAAAACTCTCAAAGCTTGGATAGAGCGATTACCAGGGAGAGTCAAACACACGACGTAGATGTATGTGGAGCTGGGAAGGCTTATAATAAGGTAGCAAAAAGGGTCAGCAATAATCAATTCAGAGATGCAAAGTTGAATAAACGCTCAACGACGGTACTGTGCTGGTCCTAGGCTAGACTGTGCTAGAGACGCGAGCCTAGAACACTAACAAAATCACGGCGCGACACGTAAACAAGGGAAAAGCACACTCTGAATTTTTTTTTTCGCTCTTTTTTTTTTGGCGCTCTTTTTTTTTGCGCTGCTTTTTTTTGCGAAAAATCACTATAATGGCGAGTGTCTCAAAACTCTTCCTAGCTCAAACTGACACGATGGGCACGAAATTTTTTCGACCAATTTTTTTTTTTCGACTGCCCGGACCCAAAAACTGGAAACGGGTCAAAAAAAACTTCCTATAATGGCACGTGTCTCAAAACACTCAGAAACACCTAAAAATAGGATAGCCAGAAATTTTTTCGAAAAATGCGTTTTCGAAAAATTTTGGGCCTAAACGGAGCGTGGCTACCCGACTCCGGCAAGGAAACACGAATCGGAATCTAGATGGATCCCGAAAACAAACCTAATAAGCAAAGAACTCGGATTGGTGGTGGATATATGGTGGTGGTATATGGCAGCGGTGGTGGTATATGGATATGGATCGGTGGTGGTATATGGACACGGATTGGTGGTGGTATATGGATACGGATTCGGTGCGGTGGTGGTAGATGGCAGGGGCGATGATGATGGTGCGGCGGCGGCGTGACAACTTATGACCAGAACTCGAAACTCTACAAGACTAGACTCTAAGACCAGCAACTAGACACGACGATGCAACCGCAAATTCAACAAAGCAAAACCCTAAAAAGATTATGCAAGGCTCAGATTGGTTCGGATATGATGAACTAACCCTAAATTTTTTTTTGTGGCTTTTTCGTGGACTATAGGTATGAAGAACAGACTCGATCTAAACTACGAAAAACTGTAAAATCTCACCGAGCAACCTGGAAATCTGATACCACTTGATAGAGGCAAAGGTGTCCCGTCTTTCGATGAGATGATAACCATCGATTTGGTGGAAGTCGACTTTGACGATCCGACTACGAACGTGCGAGGACGTCGCGCCTTAGCAATCGCTAAACCAACTCCGAGAGGTTATTGACCACGCCGGAGCACGATCAACCAGACCACGAGGGTCTGTTTCCTGCAAGCAAACGAAGAACAAGCAAGAAACTAAGATTGCAATCTGGATATTGCGAATATAAGATGAAAGCTTTATTGATCAAGGTGGGGTTCTGTGACGCCTTTGTCTGGTCGTTGAACACAAACGAAGTGCGCGAAGTTGCAGCTATGGCGAACTTTTAATCTAAACAAAACCCAAAGTCTAAACGATGCCCTAAGGGCTGTATATATGGAGGAAGAGGGGGGAATTTCGTGGCCCTTGGTGGAGGGGTCCGAAATCAACCCTATCTCTTGTTTCCCCATACATACGGACTCTAAAAATAGCCTATACTTATGTATTTCGAAATTACATGGGCCTGGCCCAATAATAAGGTGACGCAGCACCTAAAATAGCCTCGGGACGAAATTTATGAAGTGGCATCTTGTATATTTCGTCCAAGGCTTCATGCACCCATTATGGTGGCTTCAAAGTCCTGAAATCATCACTTGTAACTCCGTTCTTGTTCCCCTTGCGCATGCCATCATCTCCATGCTTGTTCTTGCTCCAATGTTCATCCTTCTCCAAGCTAGGCCCTTCATTTGTAAGCAAAACAAATGTATCCAATTTAGGCAGCATCATATTCTCATGAACATTAGAATCATTACCAAGAAACGAAAGTACCTGGTAATTTAGTTGGCGTGCACGAGCTCTAGTAATTGGTCCAGTATGTATAGCAGCAGGGGCTGTGGGTGTAACAATTGTATTGATGTCCTCATCACTACTTGACATGGACGTGGTGCCTATATTCATAATCATTGCATTGGCTATCGTCATAACTTTCCGCTTTTCTATCAGTTGCTCGATAGTAATTTTTTCACCCATCGTATTATTTGCCTTCAAGAGAGAAGCCTCTAGTGAAACCTATGGCCCCCGAGTCTATTTTACATCATATATTTTTGGATCTATATACCAAAAATACCTTGCTGCAATTTATTTACTTTTTTTGAAATTTTAGTAAATTTTAATATCTATCTCTATCATATCTCACCCTTGCAAGTGACCATGAAGGGATTGGCAACCCCTTTATCGCGTTGGGTGCAAGTGTTTGATTGTTTGTGTAGGTGCATATATTGGGGACTTGCTTGTATCTCCTACTGGATTGATACCTTGGTTCTTAACTGAGGGAAATACTTATCTCTACATTTTTGCATCATCCTTTCGTCTTTAAGGGAAAAACAAACGCAAGCTCAAGAAGTAGCAGGAAGAATTTCTAGGGTCGTTGCCGGGGAGATCTACCTCAAGCCTACCAAGTACCCATCATAAACTCTCATCTCTTGCATTACACTATTTGCCCTTTGCCTCTCGTTTTCCTCTCCCCCACTTCTAAAGCGTTATCAGAAAAATACAAAAAGATTTGCCTTTTTATTCGCCCTTCTTCCGTTCGTCTTTTCGTTTGCTTTTGTTTGCTCATTTTTAGATTGCTTGCTTTCTCACGATGTCTCAAGAAAATACCAACTTGTGTGACTTTCCCAGTACTAACAATAAGATTTTATTAGTACTCCCATTGCTCCCACCACTAGTGCAGAACCTTATGAAATCAATGCCGCTTTGCTGAATCTTGTTACGAAAGATCAATTTTCCGGCCTTCCTAGTGAAGATGCCGCATCCCATCTAAATAATTTCGTTGAGTTGTGTGATATGCAAAAGAAGAAAGATGAGGATAATGATATGTTAAATTAAAGCTATTTCCATTCTCACTACAAGATAGCGCGAAAACATGGTTTTCATCTTTGCCTAAAAAAGTGTTGATTCATGGAATAAGTGTAAATATGCTTTTATTTCCAAGTATTTTCCTCCCGTTAAGATCATCTCCCTTAGGAATGACATTATGAACTTTAAGCAACTTCATCATGGACATGATGCATAATCTTGGGAGAGGATGAAATTGATGATAAGAAATTGTCCTACTCATGGTTTAAATTTGTGGATGATCATACACAATTTTTATGCCGGATTGAAATTTGCTTCTAGAAATCTTGTAGATTTGCCCACGGGAGGTACTTTTATGGAAATTACATTTGGATAAGCTACTAAACTCCTAGATGATATTATGGATAATTATTCTCAATGGCATACCGAAAGATCTTGTACTAGTAAAAAAGTGCATGCGATTAAAGATATTAATGTTTTGAGTGGAAAGATGGATGAACTTATGAAATTGTTTGATAGTAAGAGTGCTCCTATTGATCCCACTGATATGCCATTTTCTACTTTTATTGATGTTAATAATGAATCTATGGATGTGAATTTTGTTGGTAGGAACAATTTTGGTAATAACGTGTATAGAGGTAATTTCAATCTTAGGCCGTTTCCTAATAATTCCTCTATTAATTATCGTAATTCCTACAACAACTCTTATGGAAATTATAATAAGATGCCCTCTGATCTTGAGAACAATATTAAAGAATTTATTAGTTTTCAAAAGAATTTCAATGCTTTTTTTGAAGAAATATTGCTTAAGATTGATGATTTGGCTACAAATGTGGACAGAATTTCTCTTGAGATGGATTCTTTGAAAATTAGATCTATTACACCCATGCATGATATTAATGAATATCTCAAAGCTATGAGAATTTCTATTAATGAGTGCAAAGAAAGAACTTCTAAGATGCGTGCTAAGCGAGGTTGGTTTGTAAAAGCGTGTTCTTCTAGTTTTTGTGAAAATGATGATGAAGATCTTAAAGTGATTGATTTTAATCCTATTGAATCTTTGTTAAATCTTGATAAAGATGGGACTGAAGATGAGTCAACTTTAGTTAAAAGGTGTCTCAATGATTTGTAGTTTATAGATCTTGATGCAAAAAATGATATAAGTGGGATTCGAGAGGTCAAAACTTTAAGTAGCGATGAACCCACTCTTTTAGATTTCTAGGATTTTAATTATGATAATTGTTCTTTGATAGATTGTATTTCCTTGTTGCAATCCATCTTGAATTCTCCTCATGCTTATAATCAAAATAAAGCTTTTACTAAACATATCGTTGATGCTATGATGAAATCTTTTGAAGAAAATCTTGAATTGGAAGTTTCTATCCCTAGAAAACTTTATGATGAGTGGGAACCTACTATTAAGATTAAAATTAAAGATTATGAGTGCCATGCTTTGTGTGATTTGGGTGCTAGTGTTGGGGAACATAGCATGCAATTTCAAAAAAAAAAATCCTACGATCACGCAAGATCTGTCTAGGAGATGCATAGCAACAAGAGGGGGAGAGTGTGTCCACGTACCCTCATAGACCGAAAGCGGAAGCGTTAGGTTAACGCGGTTGATGTAGTCGAACATCTTTGCGATCCAACTGATCTTAGTACTGAACATACGGCACCTCCGTGTTCATCACACGTTTAGCTTGATGACGTCCCTCGAACTCTTGATCTAGCAGAGGGTCGAGGGAGAGTTCCGTCAGCACAACGGTGTGGTGACGGTGATGGTGATGTGATCCGCGTAGGGCTTCGCCTAAGCACTACGACGCTATGACCGGAGGAGTAAACTGTGGAGGGGCACCGCACATGGCTAAGAGAACTATTGGTGTGCTTTTGGGGTGCCCCCCGCCACCGTATATAAAGGAGGGGAGGCGGAGGCCGGATAGAGGGCGTGCGCCATAGGAGGAGTCCTACTAGGAGTAGGATTCGCCCCCCCCCCTTTTCCTTTCTTTCACCAGAGGGAATAGGAAGGAGCGGGAGAGGGAAAGGGAAAGGGGGGCCGCGCCCCCTCCTCCTTGTCCTATTCGGACTCCCTAGGAAGGGGGAGCACGCCACCCCCACCCCTTCCCCCCCCCCCACGGGCTTCCCTCTCTCTCCCTTAGGCCCAACACTTCCCTGGGGGGTTCCGGTAACCCCTCGGTACTCCGGAAAAATACCCAAATCACTCGAAACCATTCAAATGACCGAATACTACCTTCCAATATATGAATCTTTACCTCTCGACCATTTCGAGACTCCTCATCATGTTCGTGATCTCATCCGGGACTGCGAACAAACTTCGGTCACCAAAACACATAACTCATAATATAAATTGTCATCGAACGTTAAGTGTGCGAACCCTACGGGTTCGAGAACTATGTAGACATGATCAAGACACATCTTCAATCACTAACCAATAGCGGAACCTGGATGCTCATATTGGTTCCTACATATTCTACGAAGATCTTTATCGGTCAAACCGCACAACAACATACGTCATTCCCTTTGTCATCTGATGAGGACATCAATACAATTGTTACACCCACAGCCCCTGCTGCTATACATACTGGACCAATTACTAGAGCTCGTGCACGCCAACTAAATTACCAGGTACTTTCGTTTCTTGGTAATGATTCTAATGTTCATGAGAATATGATGCTGCCTAAATTGGATACATTTGTTTTGCTTACAAATGAAGGGCCTAGCTTGGAGAAGGATGAACATTGGAGCAAGAACAAGCATGGAGATGATGGCATGCGCAAGGGGAACAAGAACGGAGTTACAAGTGATGATTTCAGGACTTTGAAGCCACCATAATGGGTGCATGAAGCCTTGGACGAAATATACAAGATGCCACTTCCTAAATTTCGTCCCGAGGCTATTTTAGGTGCTGCGTCACCTTATTATTGGGCCAGGCCCATGTAATTTCGAAATACATAAGTATAGGCTATTTTTAGAGTCCGTATGTGTGGGGAAACAAGAGATAGGGTTGATTTCGGACTCCTCCACCAAGGGCCACGAAATTCCCCCCTCTTCCTCCATATATACAGCCCTTAGGGCATCGTTTAGACTTTGGGTTTTGTTTAGATTAAAAGTTCGCCATAGCTGCAACTTCGCGTACTTCGTTTGTGTTCAACGACCAGACAAAGGCGTCACAGAACCCCACCTTGATCAATAAAGCTTTCATCTTATATTCGCAATATCCAGATTGCAATCTCAGTTTCTTGCTTGTTCTTCGTTTGCTCGCAGGAAACAGACCCTCGTGGTCAGGTTGATCGTGCTCCGGCGTGGTCAATAACCTCTCGGAGTTGGTTTAGCGATTGCTAAGGCGCGACGTCCTCGCACGTTCGTAGTCGGATCGTCAAAGTCGACTTCCACCAAAGCGATATCCATCATCTCATCGAAAGACGGGACACCTTTGCCTCTATCACTGTTGGTGCTGCTGTTGATACTTCTGTGGCTCCTGCTGCTGATGCGGAGGAGGATGATTATGTGGGAGATTATGAGGATGAGGTTGATCAAAATCAACACTACGTGCAGCCACCTGTACCACCACCAGCAGGTCGACCTCAGGTATATATTCGTAATGGTAGGCCTGCACCACCACCTCAGGTACGAGATGATGTCCATATTCCTAAACTGAAATTGAATATTCCACCATTTGAGGGTAGATATGTTCCTGATATATATCTTACTTGGGAGTTAGAAACTGAACAACGATTTACATGTTTACAATATCCTGAGGAGAGACGAGTTGCTGCTGCTGTTTGTGCTTTCACTAGTTTTGCATGTGTATGGTGGTCTGAACATTGTAGATTATATCCTATTCCAACTACTTGGGCTGCTTTGAAAACTGCTATGCGTACGCGTTGGGTTCCACCATATTATCAACGTGAATTGCTTCAAAAATTGCAGCGTTTAAGACAAGGGACAAATTCTGTAGAAGAATATTATCAGGAATTACAAACTGGCATGATTAGATGTGGTATTGTTGAGGAGAATGAAGCTATGCTTGCACGTTTTCTGGGTGGATTAAATAGAGAGATTCAGACCATTCTAGACTATAAGGAGTATACTAATATCACTCGTTTATTCCATCTTGCTTGTAAAGCTGAACGTGAAGTGCAGGATCGACAAGCATTGGGGCGAACTAACTTTTCTGCAGGCCGACCTTCATCATGGACACCACGTGCATCTTCTACTTCAACTGCACCAGCACCTCCATCCGGTGCCACCTCCAGCCGTGATACAAGAAAACAGGCACAACCACCATTATCTTCCAAGAGCGCACCTGCGGGTCCTGCACAGCGTTCTTCTTCTTCCATGGCATCAACAGGCCACACAAGTGATATTATTTGTCGTCGTTGTAAGGGAGGAGGTCATTATGCGAGGGAATGCAAATCTCCGCGTGTGATGATTGCTACCGCGGATGGTGGATATGAGTCCGCTAGTGACTATGATGAGGAGACATTGGCTCTTATTACACGTGAAGAACATGGTGGAGATGATTCTGATCATGAGACGCAATACATGGCTCCTGAAGACGCTGACAGGTATGAATGTTTAGTTGCTCAACGTGTTTTGAGTGTGCAGGTCACACAAGCTGAGCAAAATCAGAGGCACAATTTGTTCCATACCAAGGGAGTTGTGAAGGAACGTTCTGTGCGCGTCATAATAGACGGAGGGAGCTGCAACAACTTGGCTAGCATGGAGATGGTGGAGAAGCTTTCTCTCACCACAAGACCACATCCACATCCTTACTACATCCAATGGTTCAACAACAGCGGCAAGGTTAAGGTAACACGTACTGTTCGTGTGCATTTTAGTATCTCTACATATGCTGATTATGTTGATTGTGATGTGGTACCTATGCAAGCATGTTCCTTATTACTTGGTAGACCATGGCAATTTGATAAAAATTCTGTACACCATGGTAGAAACAATCACTATACTCTTGTTCATAAGGATAAAAATATTACTTTGCTTCCTATGACTCCTGATTCCATTTTGAAAGAATAGAGCTAATAAAGCAAAACAGGAGACGAATAAGAGTGAAAATCAGATTGTGGCAAAAGAATTCGAGCAACAAATGAAGCCTAATAATAAACCATCTAGTGTTGCTTCTGAAATTAAATTGAAAAGTGCATGTTTATTTGCCACCAAATCTGATATTGATGAGCTAGATTTCAGCAAATCTGTTTGCTATGCTTTTGTGTGCAAAGAGGCATTATTTTCATTCGAGGACGTGCCTTCCTCTTCTGAAAGTACCTGGTAATTTAGTTGGCGTGCACGAGCTCTAGTAATTGGTCCAGTATGTATAGCAGCAGGGGCTGTGGGTGTAACAATTGTTTTAATGATTCTAATGTTCATGAGAATATGATGCTGCCTAAATTGGAAACATTTGTTTTGCTTACAAATGAAGGGCCTAGCTTGGAGAAGGATGAACATTGGAGCAAGAACAAGCATGGAGATGATGGCATGCGCAAGGGGAACAAGAACGGAGTTACAAGTGATGATTTCAGAACTTTGAAGCCACCATAATGGGTGCATGAAGCCTTGGACGAAATATACAAGATGCCACTTCATAAATTTCGTCCCGAGGCTATTTTAGGTGCTGCGTCACCTTATTATTGGGCCAGGCCCATGTAATTTCGAAATACATAAGTATAGGCTATTTTTAGAGTCCGTATGTGTGGGGAAACAAGAGATAGGGTTGATTTCGGACTCCTCCACCAAGGGCCACGAAATTCCCCCCTCTTCCTCCATATATACAGCCCTTAGGGCATCGTTTAGACTTTGGGTTTTGTCTAGATTAAAAGTTCGCCATAGCTGCAACTTCGCGTACTTCGTTTGTGTTCAACGACCAGACAAAGGCGTCACAGAACCCCACCTTGATCAATAAAGCTTTCATCTTATATTCGCAATATCCAGATTGCAATCTTAGTTTCTTGCTTGTTCTTCGTTTGCTCGCAGGAAACAGACCCTCGTGGTCAGGTTGATCGTGCTCCGGCGTGGTCAATAACCTCTCGGAGTTGGTTTAGCGATTGCTAAGGCGCGACGTCCTCGCACGTTCGTAGTCGAATCGTCAAAGTCGACTTCCACCAAAGCGAAATCCACCATCTCATCGAAAGACGGGACACCTTTGCCTCTATCAAGTGGTATCAGATTTCCAGGTTGCTCGGTGAGATTTTACAGTTTTTCGTAGTTTAGATCGAGTCTGTTCTTCATACCTATAGTCCACGAAAAAGCCACAAAAAAAATTAGGGTTAGTTCATCATATCCGAACCAATCTGAGCCTTGCATAATCTTTTTAGGGTTTTGCTTTGTTGAATTTGCGGTTGCATCGTCGTGTCTAGTTGCTGGTCCTAGAGTCTAGTCTTTTAGAGTTTCGAGTTCTGGTCATAAGTTGTCACGCCGCCGCCGCACCATCATCATCGCCCCTGCCATCTACCACCACCGCACCGAATCCGTATCCATATACCACCACCAATCCGTATCCATATACCACCACCGATCCATATCCATATACCACCACCGCTGCCATATACCACCACCATATATCCACCACCAATCCGAGTTCTTTGCTTATTAGGTTTGTTTTCGGGATCCATCTAGATTCCGATTCGTGTTTCCTTGCCCGAGTCGGGTAGCCACGCTCCGTTTAGGCCCAAAATTTTTCGAAAACGCATTTTTCGAAAAAATTTCTGGCTATCCTATTTTTAGGTGTTTCTGAGTGTTTTGAGACAGGTGCCATTATAGGAAGTTTTTTTGACCCGTTTCCATTTTTTGGGTCCGGCCAGTCGAAAAAAAAAAAAAATTGGTCGAAAAAATTTCGTGCCCATCCTGTCAGTTTGAGCTAG
>NW_021193561.1:92533-96155 GCF_002162155.2 Triticum dicoccoides
TTAGTTGCTCAACGTGTTTTGAGTGTGCAGGTCACACAAGCTGAGCAAAATCAGAGGCACAATTTGTTCCATACCAAGGGAGTTGTGAAGGAACGTTCTGTGCGCGTCATAATAGACGGAGGGAGCTGCAACAACTTGGCTAGCATGGAGATGGTGGAGAAGCTTTCTCTCACCACAAGACCACATCCACATCCTTACTACATCCAATGGTTCAACAACAGCGGCAAGGTTAAGGTAACACGTACTGTTCGTGTGCATTTTAGTATCTCTACATATGCTGATTATGTTGATTGTGATGTGGTACCTATGAAAGCATGTTCCTTATTACTTGGTAGACCATGGCAATTTGATAAAAATTCTGTACACCATGGTAGAAACAATCACTATACTCTTGTTCATAAGGATAAAAATATTACTTTGCTTCCTATGACTCCTGATTCCATTTTGAAAGATGATATTAATAGAGCTAATAAAGCACAACAGGAGAAAAATAAGAGTGAAAATCAGATTGTGGCAAAAGAATTTGAGCAGCAAATGAAGCCTAATAATAAACCATCTAGTGTTGCTTCTGAAATTAAATTGAAAAGTGCATGTTTATTTGCCACCAAATCTGATATTGATGAGCTAGATTTCAGCAAATCTGTTTGCTATGCTTTTGTGTGCAAAGAGGCATTATTTTCATTCGAGGACGTGCCTTCCTCTTTGCCTCCTGCTGTCACTAACATTTTGCAGGAGTTCGCTGACGTTTTTCCACAAGACGTGCCACCGGGATTACCGCCTATTCGAGGGATTGAGCATCAGGTTGACTTAATTCCCAGTGCTTCACTGCCAAACCGTGCACCATACCGTACCAATCCAGAGGAGACGAAGGAGATTATGCGTCAAGTACAAGAACTTCTCGACAAAGGTTATATACGCGAATCCCTTAGTCCTTGTGCTGTTCCTATTATTCTAGTGCCGAAAAAGGATGGTACATCACGTATGTGTGTTGATTGTAGAGGCATTAATAATATTACTATTCGTTATCATCATCCTATTCCTAGGCTAGATGATATGCTTGATGAATTGAGTGGCTCTACAATATTCTCCAAAGTTGATTTGCGTAGTGGCTACCATCAAATTCGTATGAAATTGGGAGATGAATGGAAAATAGCATTTAAAACTAAGTTTGGATTATATGAGTGGTTAGTCATGCCTTTTGGGTTAACTAATGCACCTAGTACTTTCATGAGATTAATGAACGAAGTTTTACGTGCTTTCATTGGACGATTTGTGGTAGTTTACTTTGATGACATATTGATTTATAGCAGATCTTTGGAAGAACATTTGGAACATTTACGTGCTGTTTTTATTGCTCTACGTGATGCACGTTTGTTTGGTAACCTTGGGAAGTGCACCTTTTGCACCGACCGAGTATCTTTTCTTGGCTATGTTGTTACTCCACAGGGAATTGAAGTTGATAAAGCCAAGATTGAAGCTATTGAGAGTTGGCCGCAGCCCAAAACGGTCACACAAGTGTGGAGTTTTCTTGGCCTCGCTGGATTCTATAGGCGTTTTGTGAGAGATTTCAGCACCATTGCTGCACCTCTCAATGAGCTTACAAAGAAAGATGTGCCTTTTCTTTGGGGTACCGCACAGGAAGAAGCCTTCACGGTATTGAAAGATAAGTTGACACATGCTCCTTTACTCCAACTTCCTGATTTTAATAAGACTTTTGAGCTTGAATGTGATGCTAGTGGAATTGGATTAGGAGGTGTGTTATTACAAGATGGCAAACCTGTTGCATACTTTTCTGAAAAATTGAGTGGGCCTAGTCTGAATTATTCTACTTATGATAAAGAATTATATGCTCTTGTTCGGACTTTAGAAACATGGCAACATTATTTATGGCCCAAAGAATTTGTTATACATTCTGATCATGAATCTTTGAAACATATTAAAAGTCAAGCTAAACTGAATCGTAGACATGCTAAATGGGTTGAATTCATTGAGACTTTCCCTTATGTCATTAAACACAAGAAGGGAAAAGAAAATGTTATTGCCGATGCATATGTGCATGATGCTGATTTTAAAGATGTAATGCATAATTGTAAAGAAGAAAGAATGTGGAACAAGTTTGTTATTAACGATGGATTTGTGTTTCGTGCTAACAAGCTATGCATTCCAGCTAGCTCCGTTCGTCTTTTGTTGTTGCAGGAGGCGCATGGAGGAGGATTAATGGGACACTTTGGCGTGAAGAAGACGGAGGACGTACTTGCTACACATTTCTTTTGGCCAAAGATGAGACGGGATGTTGAGCGTTTTATTGCTCGCTGCACTACATGTCAAAAAGCTAAGTCACGACTCAATCCTCATGGTTTATATATGCCTTTGCCTGTACCTAGTGTTCCTTGGGAGGATATATCTATGGACTTTGTTTTAGGTTTACCTCGAACAAAGAAGGGGAGGGATAGCATATTTGTTGTCGTGGATAGATTCTCGAAAATGGCACACTTTATACCATGTCATAAAAGCGATGATGCTGTAAATGTTGCTGATTTGTTCTTTCGTGAAATTATTCGCTTGCATGGTGTGCCAAATACTATTGTTTCAGATCGTGATACTAAATTTCTTAGCCACTTTTGGAGATGTTTATGGGCTAAGTTGGGGACTAAACTGCTTTTTAGTACTACTTGTCACCCCCAAACTGATGGACAAACTGAAGTAGTCAATAGAACGTTGTCTACTATGCTTAGGGCTGTTTTGAAGAATAATAAGAAAATGTGGGAGGAATGCTTGCCTCATATTGAATTTGCTTATAATCGTTCATTGCATTCTACTACTAAGATGTGCCCTTTTGAAGTTGTGTATGGTTTCCTACCTCATGCACCTATTGATTTGTTGCCTCTTCCATCTTCGGAGAAGGTTAATTTTGATGCTAAACAACGTGCTGAATTGATTTTAAAAATGCATGAGTTATGATGAGGACATCAATACAATTGTTACACCCACAGCCCCTGCTGCTATACATACTGGACCAATTACTAGAGCTCGTGCACGCCAACTAAATTACCAGGTACTTTCGTTTCTTGGTAATGTTTCTAATGTTCATGGGAATATGATGCTGCCTAAATTGGATACATTTGTTTTGCTTACAAATGAAGGGCCTAGCTTGGAGAAGGATGAACATTGGAGCAAGAACAAGCATGGAGATGATGGCATGCTCAAGGGGAACAAGAACGGAGTTACAAGTGATGATTTCAGGACTTTGAAGCCACCATAATGGGTGCATGAAGCCTTGGACGAAATATACAAGATGCCACTTCATAAATTTCGTCCCGAGGCTATTTTAGGTGCCGCGTCACCTTATTATTGGGCCAGGCCCATGTAATTTCGAAATACATAAGTATAGGCTATTTTTAGAGTCCGTATGTGTGGGGAAACAAGAGATAGGGTTGATTTCGGACCCCTCCACCAAGGGCCACGAAATTCCCCCCTCTTCCTCCATATATACAGCCCTTAGGGCATCGTTTAGACTTTGGGTTTTGTTTAGATTAAAAGTTCGCCATAGCTGCAACTTCGCGTACTTCGTTTGTGTTCAACGACCAGACAAAGGCGTCACAGAACCCCACCTTGATCAATA
>NW_021193561.1:97246-98419 GCF_002162155.2 Triticum dicoccoides
GCGAAAAAAAAAATTCAGAGTGTGCTTTTACCTTGTTTACGTGCCGCGCCGTGATTTTGTTGGTGTTCTAGGCTCGCGTCTCTAGCACAGTCTAGCCTAGGACCAGCACAGTACCGTCGTTGAGCGTTTATTCAACTTTGCATCTCTGAATTGATTATTGCTGACCCTTTTTGCTACCATACTATAAGCCTTCCCAGCTCCACATACATCTACGTCGTGTGTTTGACTCTCCCTGGTAATCGCTCTATCCAAGCTTTGAGAGTTTTTGACTACAACGGTTGCCGATCACCGCCTGCTGCTGGGTAAGAACTGGTAAGAATTTGAGATTTGCTTGACGGATTTGTGATACACCACCACCACTTCTTAGTAGTCTGTAGGATCATATTCTTGTGTGTTTCTATTGCTGCTAACCATGCTAGGATCACAAGCCGACGAGATTGACTGGGAGAATTTATCGAACAAGGAGCTTCATGATAAGTTTCAGCAAATGATGACTGAACAGGTGCAAGATGTGCTGAACAATTTTGAAGAGGCCATGGAGAAGATCACTGGCCTTGAGAAGACGTTCGAAACAAAGCTCGATAACAAGTTTAATGAATTGCTCGCGCGTCTTCCACCACCACCACCCGCTGCACCTAACGCACCTCTCCATCAACAACAACAACGACTACCTCCACGTCGCGAAGCAGACCTCCGCCGAGCAAGCCGTGTTCCTCTTGCGTTTGGCCAAACTGTTGGTGCTGCTGTTGATACTTCTTTGGCTCCTGCTACTGCTGTTGCTGGTACCCAGGAGGATGATGAGTATGCGGGCGATTATGAGGATGAGGTTGATCAAAATCAGATCTACGAGCAGCCACCAGCACCACCACCAGCAGGTCGACCTCAGGTATATATTCGTAATGGTAGGCCTGCACCACCACCTCAGGTACGAGATGATGTCCATATTCCTAAACTGAAATTGAATATTCCACCATTTGAGGGTAGATATGTTCCTGATATATATCTTACTTGGGAGTTAGAAACTGAACAACGATTTACATGTTTACAATATCCTGAGGAGAGACGAGTTGCTGCTGCTGTTTGTGCTTTCACTAGTTTTGCATGTGTATGGTGGTCTGAACATTGTAGATTATATCCTATTCCAACTACTTGGGCTGCTTTGAAAACTGCTAT
>NW_021193562.1:0-762 GCF_002162155.2 Triticum dicoccoides
TAATAATCCATGAAACGGGGCAGAGTCAGCCAAAACTGCGAGTGTGGATGGCCGACACATAAATGCACCCCAGGGATCGTCAATCATGGAAATCGCTCTAGGACCCCAAAACGGTGAGTAATAGTGCACGAAATGAACCAGAATTGGCCAAAATTGTGAGTGTTGATAACCGACATGTAAACGCACCCTGCGGTTCGTCAGTTGTGGAAATCACACCGGGGCCCCAAAACTAGGTAATAGTCACGAAACGGGACAGAATCGGCCAAAACTGCGAGTGTTGATGATCGACACGCAGACGCACCCCAGGGTTCGTCAATCGTGGAAATCACTCCAGGACCCCAAAGCAGTGAGTAATAGTCCAAGAGACGGGCCAAAATCGGCCAAAACTGTGAGTGTTGATGACCGACACGTAAGCGCACCTTTGGGTTCAACAACTATGGAAATCGCTTTGGGACCCCAAAACGGTGAGTAATAGTCCAAGAATCGGGCCAGAATCAGCACAAACTGCGTTTGTTGATGACCGACACGTAAGCGCACCTTAGGGTTCAACAACCATCGAAATCGCTTTGGGACACCAAAACGGTGAGTAATAGTCCATGAAACGGGCCAGAATCAGCCAAAATTGCGACTATTGACGACGTACACATAAACGCACCCCGGGGATTGTGAATGTGGAAATAGCGCTGGGACCCCATAATGGTGAGTAATAGTCCATGGAAGAGCCCAGAATCGAACAAAATTAGGATTGCTGGTGAGCGACAC
>NW_021193563.1:0-1113 GCF_002162155.2 Triticum dicoccoides
ACAAATAATCATGTCTTATCAAAATAGCATAGCCAAAGAAAGCTCATCCCTACAAAATCATATAGTTAAGCCATGCTTCATTTTCATCACACAAAATACTCCCATCATGCGCAACCCCGGTTTCAGCCAAGCAATTGTTTCATACTTTTTAACGCGCTTCAGCTTTTTCAACTCTTACGCAATACATGAGCGCAAGCCATTGACATAGCACTATATGTGGTATATGGTGGTGGTTGTGAAGACAAAAAGGGAGAAGATAGTCTCACATCAACTAGGCGTATCAACGGGCGACACTACAAGAAACCTGTTAATACGTGACGGAATTCTGGTGACGTTCTCAGAAATCGTCACAGACAATGACAATTTCTCTTATCCGTCATGGAAATCGTCATGGATCAGCATGATGTGACTGCCCTCTCAAAAAGGTAGCCCCTTTATGATGGACATCACTAGCCGTCATGGAAATCGTCACAGTTTGACTTACTAGTTCTTAGTCGTTTCTTTCTTTATACACCATCCGGACCATCACCGATGGCTACTGCTGATGTGTCATGTGTGACTCTTTATTTGTCCCATATGTTAGTTAGATGTAGCCAATGGGTTATATATATTATATATTATAAAAATTTAAAACTAAAAGAGAACGTGCGAACTTTCCAGAGCGCGCGCGGAAAGGTAAAATTTTAAGTCGCCCATGCGGCCAGTGGCAAAAATTTCGAGCCCGACTACTTAAGCCCACGAGCCACACCCATCTAACCCTAATCCCCATTCTCTCCTCCCTTCCTCAGCCGCCACAGCCGCCCGTGCCCGATTCCGGCGATTGCCGCGGCTATCGCCGGCGCGGAGCACACCACCGAGCTCGCCTCGCTCTGGTCCATCCTTCCCTCCAGCAAGATTTTCCCCTCCTGGCTTCTACCGCTCGCCCAAAATCCACTCCCGTGCTACGGGTTTTGACTCCGGCACTGCCTTCGTCGTTGGTGCATCTCCGGCGGCTCTTCTTCGTCGTCTACGGTGCCCCCACGCGTGCCCTCGCCTCCTTATGGTCCACCTTGAGCAGGGCGGCGCGGAGGATCTCTTCCCGTAGGATCCACAGACGCGGCGCACCCTGCAGTT
>NW_021193564.1:0-1888 GCF_002162155.2 Triticum dicoccoides
TACCCTCTTGCCAGACATGTGGCAAGGCACACATCAAGTGTGGTACTCAGCATGGCATACCGTATAGAGCCTATGACAAAAGCATAGGGGACGACATTCGTCCTTTCTCTTTCTTCTGCCGTGGTCGAGCTTTAAGTCTTAACTTCATACCTTACAACTCAGGCAAGAACTCCTTCTTTGACTGATCCATCTCGAACACCTTCAAGATCATGTCAAGGTATGTGCTCATTTGAAAGTACCATTAAGCGTTTTGATCTATCCTTATAGATCTTGATGCTCAATGTTCAAGTAGCTTAATCCAGGCTTTCCATTGAAAAACACTTTCAAATAACCCTATATGCTTTCCAGAAATCCTACGTCATTTCTGATCCATAATATGTCAACAACATATACTCATCAGAAATTCTATAGTGCTCCCACTCACTTCTTTGGAAATACAAGTTTCTCATAAACTTTGTATAAACCCAAAATCTTTCATCATCTCATCAAACGTACATTCCAACTCCGAGATGCTTACTCCAGTCCTTAGAAGGATTGCTGGAGCTTTGCATACTTATTAGCATCTTTCAGGATTGACAAAACCTTCCGGTTGTATCACATACAACCTTTCCTCAAGAAAATCGTCGAGGAAACAATGTTTTGACATCCTATCTGCAAGATTTCATAAATAATGCAGTAATCGCTAATATAATTCCAACAGACTCTTAGCATCGCTACGAGTGAGAAAGTCTCATCGTAGTCAACTCCTTGAACTTGTCGGAAAATATCTTAACGACAAGTCGAGCTTTCTTAATGGTGATACTTACCAGCATTGTCCGTCTTCCTTTTAAAATCCATATGTACCTAACAGCCTTACGACCATCAAGTAGTTCCTCCAAAGTCTACACTTTGTTTTCATACATGGATCCTTTCTCGGATTTTATGGCCTCGAGCCATTTATCGGAATTCAGGCCCACCATTGCTTCTCCAAGCTCGTAGGTTCATTGTTGTCTAGCAACATGACTTCCAAGACAGGATTACGTACCACTCTGAAGTAGTACGCATCCTTGTTATCCCACGAGGTTTGGTAGTGACTTGATCTGAAGTTTCATGATCACTATCATAAGCTTCCACTTCAATTGGTCTAGGTGCCACAGGAACAACTCCATGTGCCCTGCCACACACTAGTTGAAGAGATGGTTCAATAACCTCATCAAGTCTCCACCATCCTCCCACTCAATTCTTTCGAGAGAAACTTTTCCTCGAGAAAGGACCCGATTCTAGAAACAATCCCTTATTGCTTTCGGATCTGAGACAGGAGGTATACCCAACTGTTTTGGGTGTCCTATGAAGATGCATTTATCCGCTTTGGGTTCGAGCTTATCAGCCTGAAACTTTTTCACATAAGCGTCGCAGCCCCAAACTTTTAAGAAATGACAGCTTAGGTTTCTCTAAACCATAGTTCATACGGTGTCATCTCATCGGAATCATGTGGTGCCCTATTTAAAGTGAATGTGGTTGTCTCTAATGCCTAACCCATAAACTATCGTGGTAATTCGATAAGAGACATCATGGTATGCATCATATCCAATAGGGTGCAGTTATGATGTTCGGACACACCATCACACTATGGTGTTCTAGGCTGTATTAGTTGTGAAACAATTTCCACAATGTCTTAATTATGTGCCAAACTCGTAATTCAGATATTCATCTCTATGATCATATCATAGATCTTTTATCCTCTTGTCACGACGATCTTTCAACTTCACCCTGAAATTACTTGAACCTTTCAATAATTCAGACTCATGATTCATCAAGTAAATATACTCAACATCTACTCAAATCATCTGTGAAGTAAGAACATAACGATATCCACTACATGCCTCAGCACTCATTGGACTGCACACAT